>NC_135166.1:5621404-5921904 GCF_050948215.1 Halictus rubicundus
AATGAAGAACCGCAGAAACTTTATAGTGACGGTATGACATCTTTGCCAAAAAGGTCAGAAGAGGTTGTGGAATGAATTACATATTGTATTTTTACAATTTAAATGGTACAAGAGTAAACGGCACGAACTTATGGGACGACCTAATATTTCTAAGCGTGTCGAATCGCTAAATGTTGAACTTCACTATCGTTTCAGCGTAAAAATCGCGTTACATCGCAGAACGTCTGCAGATTCCGGTGACGAACAAAGCGAAAGCAGTAATCAACGACTTACGGTGGGGAAAACTCGGAGCGCGCCGCGGCGATCGAGATTGGCGAAAATTTTTTGCCGTGGATCGGCGCCCCGGTATCGCGATAATTCGATTAAGCCCGGGGCAGGGGGAAAAGCGTTTAGAGTGACTGAATTATCGCGACGCGTTGGAAGTGGCGGTGAATATCGATATCGGAATTATAAGTCGTCGGATATTCGACGGTCTCCGTGTTCCGTAGCTTGTAGTACAGGTGATTCGTGACGGACGACACCTTTACAGGCACACGCGAAATACGGTTTCCACGGAGGTGCGGATGCAGGTGTGCCGGCACAAAACAGCCTCGCGTATAGATCCGGGATTACACGTGCGAGAGTGCCGTGCAGTTGCATTCGATGGAGTGTTAAAGTTTAAGGGACGATATTCATCCTGGTAGCAATTTGCGCGCTTTCTCTCTCCACGGCCTCGCCGCGCCGGCCAACCTTCCGTGGGCCACGACAGCTGAAATTAATTTCAGCCGATTCAATTAAAGCTCGGACGGCGAGCCTTCCGCGAAATTCGAAGCGGAGAGAGCGATACGTTGAACACTTAGCCGACTCCGAGGAAAAGCAAAGCTCCAGAAAGCTTCTCCGATCGATTTCCCCGTAGGTTCCTCTCGATGTACAAACACGTTCGCCGACGGGCGGGGCTCCGATATTCTTTTCAATTAAATCGGCACCGCCATGGCAAACCGCCGCGCCGGCCGTTGCCGCTTCGTTTTACATTCGCCTCTTGCGTGTAATTCAATCTTCTTTCCATTAGTGACGAATTTACGCGGCCGATCCTTCAGTTTTGAATTTAATTGGCCACGCGGCCCCGTCGTTTCCGCCGACCGTTTTCCGCGCAACAACCGCTATGGTTGCGCCTCTGAACACCATTTTTCCAAGGATCCTTCGTTTCTTATTCAGACGTTTATGGTTCCGTGGATCCATAATTATCGTTGTTGGATCATTTTCTTTTGCATTTGGCAAGCTTCAATCGCATGCGCAGCTTTTAAAATGAAAATTCCTAATTATCTGCGACAATGTTGCAACTGCTGCTTTAACATAAACACCCCTAATTCTTGGATAATGTTGCAAACCAGAGTCTAGAGACACAGTTTTATTTGTTCAATGCTAAAGTTAGTGGAGCTTCGTTTAGAAATAATTTCGATTCTAAGTAGTTTTACTTCTCTGTTACCCTAATTTCGGTCTCCATGTAGTACATTGCCAAGTACAGTGGTTTCTCTATATTTGTCGCCGAGGTCTCTATGGTAAACGTCACGGAATTATCCCCACTACCCCAGGGTATACCCCATAAGGGTCGCCGAAACGTGAGTGGACTGGACGATACATGAGTGTTGAATTCACTGTATTATAGTCTTATAAGCTACAAAAATGTTTTAAGTACACACACGTCTAGAACATAAAATTAAAAAATTAGTGTTATAGATGCAATTTTATTTGTGAATGTTGGAAGTAGCAGTGCTGAATTTTCGTTTCGATGAAGTAAATTTGCAAATACTATAGTACTTAGGGTCATAAAAATGTTTTAAGTACATGCCTAAACTACAAAATTAAAATATTCCCTGTTATATTTCAGATAATATGTCAACACTAAACCTGGAAGAATAAATACGACTACATTGTTTTGCAATAATGACAAGACCTTAATTTTTATTGTAATTTGTGTTTCAGCAAAGAAATTCGTTGTAAAATTTCCAATGAATTTTTATAGTTTCAGTAATAGCGAAATAAAAAATTAAGTACCAGTCACTTTGACTGGTTCTGTAGTTCCAGTATTGTATAGTTTACGATACACTTTATTCTATTGTTAAGATAATTCTACGAATTTTTAAATCCTCGTATCGCAGCTTCCGTTGAGAATGATAGCGAATACGTGACTCCCCAGTCGGAAAAATTGACATCCTTAAGGAAACGTAGGCTTGAGGAGTGAAAGGAGAATGTGGGAACCATAAATTCCCAAGAATCGCGGCAGCGTTATATTTCAATTTTAGTATCGTTCTAAATATCGTTAATGGAAATATAGTCTAATCGTTGTGCAATAATGTAGCACTATCTGAGAAGATACACCGTATCCTGTAACCGTTCTATGGAAAGGGGGGGAAGATCATGTTTGAGGCACAATGCATCAGTAGAACACTCACTTAGCGTAATGGAAGATAAGACGATCCGCAGTGTAAATTTACTATGCTTCTTACCTACTTTCTGATAAGCAGCCCAGTTATCTTCGGCCCTGAGCTTTATTAAGACAAACCAGACGCTGGTTAGAAGCTGGTTTTGAAGTGTCTTTACAAGATTAGCTACTCGGCAATAAATAATGCTGCGAATTGCGATTAATTCAGAAAATTGAACGCGCATGTGCGCGTATCTCGTTCAGTCGCCGTGATTATGCCAAATAATCGTATTTCTCAAACTTAATCGCTTCCTGAACGCGCCCTGTTAATATCCTCGATAAAACGTGACTTCAGATTTTCATTAACTAATTTCATTAACTTCCATTTTGATTTCAGTCATTTTGAAATCAAAACTACACAGTTAACATTTACAACAGAGATTACTTTTGTGACCGTTTTAGATCCTGCAAGTCCTATTTAATCCTATTATCCGGCTTCATCATATTACAACAAAAATTAATTTTCCGAGATGAACCAAAAATTCTGCTAATGTGACTAACATGATAGACCAATGTGTTTAATGAAAGTCAAATTGTTTGAACAATTGAAGAAAGAACGGTGAACTATTCGTGGGTAATTTTCCACTTTTGTTTGTTTCCACAGTTTTTGAAAGCGCTTCGCAATAGAGTAATGAAACAAAATTGCATAATTAACCGCACTTGCTACGTACACCTTTCCTAGATTCTTACGCAAGAAGCGATTTTTCTTCGTCAACGTAGTGAGCGGGTCCGAGGTATCCTCTTTTTTAATTGCCTTGTCAAGAAGGGTTACACGGGACAATATTATTTTCTTTCTGAAATGGAAAGAGGACGTAATGAAAGGGAATGTACCTGGAGGAGGCTCAGACACCAGCCCCAAGAGATTGCGAAGGAACGGCCATTGTTGGAGAGCTGCTTGCTTGGCAAATGTGTGAAATCAGCGATCTCTGGCGTCTTAGTATAAAAAACTGGTCCTCTAATTGCAAACTAGCTTCACCAGCCAGCGTTCCCATTAAAACGTGTTCATACACACACGTTCAAAAATCTATGCAAACTAGTTCGAAAATTCACTGGGCTCTACGACTTGTTATTTTACACCATTAACACTTTCGATTAATCGAACTTTTACGGATCGTGTCAATGGCTATGCTTAGTAAAAAGGCGCTTAAAAATCTTGTTTTAATGAATATATTAGCATAAAATGCGGCTGACGTGGCAGTGAGCGCAGAGTCGCCAGATCAAGACTTGTTCCCCCACTCTAATTTCCCCTTCTACCGCGCTACCCCACACTCTAATTTCCCCTTCTACCGCGCTATCCCCCACTCTAATTTCCCCTTCTACCGCGCTATCTCCCACTCTAATTTCCCCTTCTACCGCGCTATCCCCCACTCTAATTTCCCCTTCTACCGCGCTATCCCCCACTCTAATTTCCCCTTCTACCGCGGTATCCCCCACTCTAATTTCCCCTTCTACCGCGGTATCCCCCACTCTAATTTCCCCTTCTACCGCGCTATCTCCCACTCTAATTTCCCCTTCTACCGCGCTATCCCCCACTCTAATTTCCCCTTCTACCGCGCTATCCTCCACTTTAATTTCCCCTTCTACGGCGCTATCCCCCACTCTAATTTCCCCTTCTACCGCGCTATCCCCCACTCTAATTTCCCCTTCTACCGCGCTATCCCCCACTTTAATTTCCCCTTCTCCCGCTCTATCCCCCACTCTAATTTCCCCTTCTACCGCGCTATCCCCCACTCTAATTTCCCCTTCTACCGCGCTATCCTCCACTTTAATTTCCCCTTCTACGGCGCTATCCCCCACTCTAATTTCCCCTTCTACCGCGGTACCCCCCACTCTAATTTCCCCTTCTACCACGCTATTCCCCCACGCTTCTGCCACGGCCCGATCACGTGACGCGTTCGGTCTCTGTCGTGCACGTGTCACGTCACGTGACTAACCCGGTACTGGCAGAGGGAGAGGGTAACTTTTTCCCCTCGACTCGTGCTCCCTCCCCTCATCTGGCGACACTGAGTCGCTGAGACACTAGAATTGTTGTGGTTGTGGCTCACAGAGTTTGGAAAATTGTTAAACAGCGACCGGCAGGCGTTGTGTTGTTAGCATTTAGCAGTTCGTGCAATAGTTTTGCGACCGTTGAATGTATTTATGCAATTAGAGGCGGGACGCGTAATTCTGCGAGATTGTGTACAAATAGAGGGAAGATAACGAGGCCGGGCTTTTTCGAAACTCGCCGTTTGTGCCTGGAAAATATTGGAAGGAAGCACATTAGCGAGAAGGGTGATCGTTTTGGTGCGGAATGACTCCGCTGTGACCGCCACTCTCGAGATAGCAGTAAAACGTTGTTAAGTCCATATGGAGAGAGGAAATGCGGCGCATACGTAATGAACCGGGAGGAAAGTCCGGGGATGCTTTAATTATTCTTTGAAATTTACTTTTTCCTCCGCTCGCATTACACTCGGCTGTTTTACAACCGTAATTTCTTTAGCAAAGATGTCTCTGTTAAAATTTTAATTAAAGCACTGTCAACACCGCACAATTAACTTCCAAACAATGTAGGACGCGGCCGTTGTGCAATCAAGATACCGCCGACAATTAATAACGGAAAAATTATTTCTTTGTTTCGAGACGTCTGATTAAGAATAATTCGCTAATTATCTACGAAGCTCCTGTGCCGCCGCGATTTAATTGAAATCATCTTCAAATATGTAAATCTGAACTGCTGGAGCGTGTATGATTAAACTCTCGCGCGTTAATTAATTCTCGGAGTGGTGCGAGTTCTACACGCCTGTGCCGGAGTCATTTCTGAACCACGCCGATATTTCACTACACTTTTCATTCGATATAAGACGATTACTCGGGATCGGTTATCGTCGTATTTCGGATGAAGAAGAAGCGGGATAGCGATTTTGTAATTTTATTATAAATCGTACACTCGGACGGGTCACGAATGACTCCGGCGTAGCATACAAAAACAGCAATTATAATATAAAAATAGCAATTTAATATGAAATTCTCAGAGGAATTGACGCATTTCAATGCGGAATTATCGTCGAAATTATAATTACAAAGGGCGGAGTTACTTTCATCGATTGTCGAATTTTTAATTTTTAAACAGCCCGAGCAACGGCGACCAAAAATTAATTATTCCGGCCGGTAATGCCGAGCGGAAAACGCGATAATTATTTTCTTCTTGAAATCCGGAGCACTCGGCAGTTACACATAATTTGTGCGCTCGCTCGTTTCTTCGACGTACTTCAGCTTCGAGTTACAAATTCTGTCATTACTTTCGAAACGGTGTTCAACGGTTCGTTGATTTGATGCGTTCCCGAAATTTTAATTGCACGCCGTAAATGAATCCGGTGCCACGAACGTAAATGCGGCCAGTTTGAACTTCAATCGAACGTGCCGATAATTGCGTTAAATCTATACAATTTTTCAATTGATTTAAGTTCGCCGGTTCCGTACGGGAACTTCGCGTCCCCCGCTATGCATTAAATAAAGTTCGCAGTCCGTTTTGCGGATACCCTGTATAGCGGACCAATTATTTGCTAAACAAAACTTTACTTTTTATGGGTCGATTTGTTTCGCGTAATTAACGGCTCGGGCATCGAATGTTTTCTGCGAGTGACAGCGCCGCGTGTCCGATCGTGAACGATACAAACGAACGCTTTTAATGAAAAATGCCGAATTACAAACCGATCGATCCATCCATCCTTCCCAGTTTTTTGGTGGACGCTGTTTGTCGGAATGATTTTGCATGGCTATTTTTCAAATTCGTGCCCTTAACGTCGTATTGAAAGAAGGTTTATTTAATTTTGGGAAATTGACTTTAATGAGTGGACTGCGGATTTTATCGAATAGGTGAAATACAAAACCGTAAAAGATACATTCGAAATAATTGCATAAAAATAGAAACAGGTACACGACCACCACATACTTTTCCACTACATGAAACCACCTTTAACTGAATAAATATTGCACAACTAATAAAGATAATTATTCTGGATATATTGGAAACCATTTTGGAAATAATTTAAGTACAATAGGAACAGTTTCCTCATACTTCACCACTACATGAAACCATCTTTAACTGAATAAATATTGCACAACTAATAAAGATAATTATTCTGGATATATTGGAAACCATTTTGGAAATAATTTAAGTACAATAGGAACAGTTTCCTCATACTTCTCCACTACATGAAACCATCTTTAACTGAATAAATATTGCACAACTAATAAAGATAATTATTCTGGATATATTGGAAACCATTTTGGAAATAATTTAAGTACAATAGGAACAGTTTCCTCATACTTCACCACTACATGAAACCATCTTTAACTGAATAAATATTGCACAACTAATAAAGATAATTATTCTGGATATATTGGAAACCATTTTGGAAATAATTTAAGTACAATAGGAACAGTTTCCTCATACTTCTCCACTACATGAAACCATCATTAACTGAATAAATATTGCACAACTAATAAAGATAATTATTCTGGATATATTGGAAACCATTTTGGAAATAATTTTATGAAAATAGAAACAGGTATACAAGCAACAGTTTCCTCATACTTCTCCGCTACATGAAACCATCTTCAACTGAATAAATATAGCACAACTAAATAAAAATAATTATTCTGGACATACCGGAGAACATTTTAGAAATAATTTTATAAAAACGGGAACATGTGTGCAACAGTTCGCCCACACGTTTCTAAAGTAGAGAACCACCTTTAACAGACTGATCAATCACTACACAGCGAAAGAAATAAAAATAAAAATAAGAAGAGAAAACGCAGCAGAGTAAATCTCGGCAGCTTACGATTTAACGTGTACGTTTTAATGAGAAATATCGAAATTCCGGTGTTTCGAACAGGACAACCGGAAGCCAGGGGTTTAGTATGTGATCAGCTCATCATTCATATTACAATGCGCGCACGTGGCGATGTTAGCAGATTTTCGGGCAGCGAAAGGGGCGAGACACGGTCGAAACGCGGTTGCAATATGAACCGGTGCAGGTTTCGCTCAAAACAAAAAAAAAAAGAAGGCACGGAATATAAATTCCCTGCGCACCGGTTTGCAAAGTCCGGCATTGCAATGCGCATGCTATCCGCACCCATATTGATTTGCTTTCTCTCCGCGAATACGAGTAGAAGTTTAAAGAGTATTCTAACCTGCGCCGCGTGTACACACACGTAAGTGTGTCTATTCGGCTCTCTCTCTCTCTCTCTTTCTCTTTCTCTCTCTCTTTCTCGCCCACTCGGGTGGCTTTTATGCACATGCACATGCACCGGGGGGAGGCAGCGGGGTAGGCTTGCGCGAATGTGCGTCGAGCAATTTACGCCTACTCGGAGCGCTGCGGCTAATTCGGTCTACTTCCACTGGCTCTTTTTATTTCGCGCCCTATTGAAGACCGTCGAGCGCTGCCTGAAAATTAGAGGAGCGTTATACAGGGTGGGTCGGTAACCGGCAGCGCGACCGAAAACCAACTGATTCTGCATAAACAAACACGTCGGAAATGTGGAATCACATTTTTTTGTAAGACCCCTTGTTTCCGAGAAAATCAACTCCGAAGTGAACATAAATTTGTTAAATCTCATTTAAATCGTATCGATTTTTATTTCCGTAATCGAATTTTGTACACCTTTTAACTGGGGACGACGAGTTAACTCGTCATTTGTTTTTGCTGTCATCTATCGAAAATTTCATCTTAATTCGATTTTGTAATTTTATTTGGTCGAGTATTGCCAGCCATATAATCAACCCTTCCTTTGAACACTCGAAGCTTGTGACATCAGATAATGCACCAAATACTTCAATAAATAAATTCAACACCGACTTTTCCAGTTATTCTGTTCGCTCTCCAGGTAAAGTATTTTTGTTGCTCGATAAAAAGTTCAATTATGGTCCCGTTTCTAATTGGCGACGTTACTTGCACGCCTAATGGCTTAGTTGTCCGGAGTTGAATGTATTGGGCCAGGTAAATCTCTGGAGATGATTTTCTCGAAAACGAAGTGTCGGATGAAACATTTTTATTCTCCCTTTCGGACGTGTTTTTCCTCGCGGAAGCACTGAATTAGCAGATTGTACTACCAATTACAAACCACCCTGTATATCACGCGTTCCCGCTGCTCGCCCCCTGTGGCCCCGAATCGAGGATCTTCAAGCGAACCTCAAGAATCGAGCTCTCGCATTTCAAGCTTGAACCAAGCGCGAGTCGAGCTTTCCAGCTCCAAATCGCCGTGGGAATGTTCTATCACTTGGGCGAGTTTTAATGCCACGGCCAGTTTTGTATTGCAAAGATCACAGTCGTTTCGCTACCGTTGTAAGTCTTGAATTACTCGGGTCCCGTTTTAGCGCCGCCATGTTTATCCGGCGAACTTATTTATCGCGGCCAATCCTCGGTTTTAATTTTCCAGTGGCCTTTGGATTGGATCGTTTCGGGCCAATCAGCGGTACGAAGCTGTGCTGGCTACGAATAATTGTTATTTAACTGGTCCCCCATCGGTATTGCTGAATTGTTGTCTTGGACGCTTTTAATTGCAAATTGCAGCGCTCCCCGCACCGCAATACGTTTTAACATCGCTTATTGCGGCAATTCCTACGATTTAAAAAAATTTCGAAAAATCGGTGAAAATTAATTTCATTTTGAAGAGATTATGCGAGAAAATTTTAGAATGCGTTCCGGTAGGAATTTTTTAACGTTTGAGGGCTTCAATTAAAAATAGGGAAATTATGTATCGCTCTTTATAACAGCAACACTTGGATTTGAAAAGAATTGCGCGAAATCAATGTTTACAAATTTAACCATGCCTTTTTTTATTTTTTCAGGTAAGCATTTTCGTACCTGTTGCCTCGTTAATTGCTGTAGCGGTAAGTTAGATCGGTATAGATTGAAAATTTGCATGAGAAAACAATGTTTACTTGTTTGGATCCACGTATATTATTGAAATAATCGGTTGTTCAAGTACTTATTTATTCATACGTGACCGTCTCGACGTCGTCGAACAATGTTGGTTATACATTGCGAAAGCGATTGTTAGGTGCTTGGTAACTGCCGTTTCAGATAATACCTTTAGCATGAGCGTCCGGTAGTTTCGCAACGTGAATATGTAACTTGACAAAATCCATTTGAACTTCATATAAGCGCTGTTCATGCAGCGTTTGAGTTACGCCTTAATGCTGTGGGCTTTCTCTATTATAATATAACTAATTTTGTGATACTATACGGTTTTCTAATTTTCAATGGACCGCGGCATGAGTTCATATTTAGATTTTTATGAACATCTGACAACATCCTGCTGATACTAATTTTATAATCAATTTATCAACTGGATGATACTGTCAGCCTTGTAACTAAAGTTGTGCGTTAGCCTTCAGGTGGACTTAGGTCCATTTTGTCCCAGAGTGACAAACATTTTATCTAAATTCTAATTTTGTATAATAGCCAGTTCAGATTGTTAGTTAAATCTAGATTCTAATTTTCTAGTAGCAAGTTGAAACTTTTAGCTACATTTAAATATTCATTTTCAAATAGCTAGTTCAAGTTGCTGATTAAATTTAAACTCTAGCTTTCAAATAGCTAATTCAAATTGCTGATTAAATCTAAACACTAATTTTCAAATAGGTAGTTCAAATTGCTGACTAAATGCAAATGCTAATTTTCTAGTAATCAGATCAAATTATTAGCAAAATTTAAATTCTAATTTTCTAGCAACTAGTTCAAATTGTTAGCTAAATTTAAATCCGAATTTTCTAATAGCCAATTCAAATTGTGGGCTTCTAAGTTCTAATTTTCTACCAGCCAGTTCAAATTATTATCTATTCGTATTAGATCCAATAAAAGGATCAACGTTGGTCTGAAAGAAGTAGGCTTAAAAATACGTAAAAAAATACGCGTCAGAATTTGAATGGATGTAACTATGGCTACCACGAAATCGTAGAAATTATTCGCCTTGCGAGGGTTAAAGGAAGTATAAAATTGCAAACTCAGTATTCTAATTAGGCTTACCTTTTTACCTCGGATTGGAAATAGCCTAAAGTTTTTCCTTCTCTGCATTTTCATTGAAGAAGCCCCGGGTTCACGTTGATGGGTCAGTAAAGATCTATTTTCATTCCATCTCGGCATAGGATTAGAGTCAGATTTTTCTCCGGCGATGTTGTTCTTTAATTTAGGAGAAACGTAAAATGTCATCAGAGGTCGGATTATATGTGGTAGTTCGTATTAACATCGAGAAAAGCCCGCTCTCTCTGCGCCAACAATTCAAAGGGTCTCGTATCGTGATACATTTTATAATTACGTCCTTGACCGTACCCCGTTCATTAGTTATACACAGTTTTTCTATCTTTCCCGGCAATTACTTCATTTATTCCCGGTCGAAATTGAACACAAGGAAAATCTTGTTACCATTCGCGAGATCGCCCCTTTCGAAACATGAAAGCCATTGCCCCGCCCGTCTACTTCTCCATCCTTTTCCACCTTTGTGCTACACGCCATCTTCCATCGAAACAGCGAATTGATTCCCGTCCATTGTCCACCGTGATTCACTTTACGTAACCTTAATTAGTTTCGCCGTTGGGACAAGCAATATCTTGCGAACGATGGTGCGCGATGGTTTGCGTTGACCGGAGGAATAGGAAACTTTCGTTAATTATGTTCATTGTGCCCAGAACCAGTCAATATATACAGCCACCTAACTCGATCGCCTCGCTTCTTAATTATGCGTTGCACAAAAAAATGATTTCGTTACATGGTATCAAGGCAAACATCCTGTGGTGTACAGGGTATATAAAAAGGTCAAAGGTAAAAAGGTATGAAAGAAAACCGTGTGTCAACGTTATACATACGAATGCTAAGCCTACATTATAAAATACTAATGTAAAGTACACTTACAAATTTTTCAGAATCAGCTGTACCTCCGTCCCTATCTTTCGGAGTCTATGTGTTGTTGTAAACAAACTTTAACAACAATATTCTGTGTTATAAACAATTTTGCGGCAAGTTTCTTTGACAAATGTCCATCGATCCAGAGGTGTAGATTCACCCCTAGGACGGATGTCCATTACTTTTTATACACCCTGTACATGGCCTCTGTGTAAGTGGAAACGTTTAGGAGATTGAAAGGTCAACTTTGATTTTTTAAATGGAACACTATACTTTTTAATGCATCAGTCGATGCAGTTTTCTATTTTCTATTAAAAAAGTATTAACCCATGCAAGTAGAAAAATGATTTGTTTAGCAGATATTTTTATTTAAATGATACTGTACAGCGCACATAACAAATCGCACAAAAGAAAAAATCGCATAGAAGAGGACCGCACAAAAACAGGTTTGACTGTATTTAAACTAAAAATGTCCTGAGAAACATTAATCCTCGAACCACGATATACTGAACGTCTTTACCGTACAGAAATTATGTAAATATTTTTCCGAAATTTCGGAAAATTTTCTAGAAGCAGCTCTGTTACTCGCCGGGAATTAAGGGCTGCTGACGTCCCAAAACCGGAAACCCCATGTACCCCCATACGATCCTAATACCTGCCTCGACCAGATAAGGGTGGGAAAATCCTTTATCTCAAAATTCCAGGAGCAAAACGTCAATAACTCCAAATCTCCGGCAATAAATCCAAGAATCAGCCAAAGACACCTTACCGAGAACCGAGACTCAAAAATAACATTCAAACTTCCCCCACAGTATATCGATCAATTTCCCCCTTACCCTGCTCCTCCTGTTTCCAAACTATCCGCATCGAGATCACCGATCGCGAATAAAAACGGACTTGGTCGAGGTAGAAAGAAAAAAAGAAACGGTGATAAGATACAGAAAAGAAGTATCGGGGTCACGGGTTAAAGTTGCGAGATGTTTTCCATATCGGCGGACGTTTTGTAGGGAAAGTTCCCGGCGGCCCTGCGGGTGAAGTTTATCATTTAGAACAAAGGTTCGAGATAAATTCTTATTCAAGATCCATTCTCCAATCCTCAATACTGGTTTTGCACCCCAAATTATAACCCATACAAAGACCAAATGCGATTTTTACTGATTAAATTCCGGAAAATTTATTTTCTACTGCAGTTGACCTCGAGTCACCTGGAATGACCTTGAACGACCTTCATGATAGCTCTTTGTATTCGTCCTGAAACACGCTACCAGGATGTAAATAAACGACCGTACCGTGTTCCATTTGAAAAAACAGAGTTGACCTTCATATCTCCTTGACGCCTCCACCTATAATAAAATAACAATAAAGAATAAATAAATCTAATGAAGAACCACTCCATAGAACCGTCTTTGCAAATACACTCTGATCGCTAATAACCGGACAAGGGACATGTGTAGCGGCCAGCCTCGGACATCTGGTTATGGCATGGGTACTGCTTTACGCTCTTGGAACGTGACTTTGGGGATTTTTAGAAATTAGGTACGGAGTGACCTTGTCACCGTTTTAGCTAATGTCCCATTCGTGTCCGTTCCCAGGGCGTAGCACTTGTATATAGTTTTCTAGGCCCATGCCATAAATCTGCCAGGGGTCCCATCCTGCCCTTCTCTAGTTTCGCACTTGACGATTGCCAGACGCCCTGGGTCTTTCCCAGGCTCTGGTAACTCTTCACCCGTGGTGAGTGGTTGATGGCCCTTGGTTCATCAGGCTGGCCTTGGGGCCATCAGGATGTTCCTCGGTCCCATCTTCCACTTTCCAACCGTCCACCCCCCAATTGGTCCTCGTCTTGGCCAATCCGGGATATCTCTCGTCATCCAGGGAAGGGAGGAAAATCCCGAGGTAGAGGGAGGATCTACCCTTACGTGGGTTCTTGGCTCGATCCTCCCAATCAATTGGCTCCCAAGCACGCTAGGGAAAACGACGTTCTCTAGCTGCTCTCCTGTACGCTATTCATTTGTATTCGGTTACGGCTCAAATCAATCTTGTAAATGCAGTCCACTGCTTTAGTTTCGTTACACTTGGTCTCCTTTCTTACAAGAGGAAAACTCCCATCCTTTGTCGACACATCGCGTGTAAATATACATCGTAAGCTCGAACACCCTTCGGGATAATCACGAGCAATTCAACAACATGCGACCTAAATAATTCAATAAAAAAGAGGAAATATTATCGAGTGGGTGGTGATTTTTCTGGCCTTGGCCTGGGTGAAGATCATGGGAGGAGGGAGAAGCACGGAGAAGAGAGAGAGAAAAGCGAGATAGAATCAAGATAGAACGAGTAGGGAAAGAAAAGGAGGAAGAGTCCATATGTTCCTCTGTGAGCTGAAAACCATGCGGTAAGATGGGAAACCATCTTCCCGTTGTCTCTTTAAGGTTAGACGTCGTCGTAGTCTTCGGAAGAGTCTTTTAGGGCGGGCTGGCAGGATGGGGAATAGGAGGTAGATCGTTACCAAAGGACCGCCATTCTTGCCGGCTGTATTTAAAGGAAAATTGTCCGTACGAACGTCCTCTTCTCCGCCCACACGGCCCTCCCCAACCCTCCCCGAGTTCCTCGTCGTCGTCGAGTTCCTGAGCGAGCGAAATGCGGTGACTCGAGGAATCTTCCGGAACAGAAACCTGCCCGCAGAAAACCGGAGCGTTTCCTCCGCGGAGGCGGCGGCGGCTGGTGTACGGTAATACAGGTCACACACAGCTCGTACGTAGTCACACTGACTCCCGCCGACATACTTGGAATCGGCTTCGAAACGGAGCTTTCTTTCTTCAACTGTATTTCTCCTTCTATGCGGTACTTCTGAAACTCTCTGCCGACCCTTAAACCGTTCCCCGAGCAGACTGGAAGCCCCGGCATCGCGATCGTAGGAGTCCATCGTGCGAAAATAATCTCCGTTCGAGCTCCTCGACCGCCCCCGTGTCTCTCTCTCTCTCTCTCTCTCTCTCTCTCTCTCTCTCTCTCTCTCTCTCTCTCTCTCTCTCTCTCTCTCTCTCTCTCTCTCTCTCTCTCTCTCCTCTCTCCACCCAGACCTATTGTAATTCGAATGGACTCCGGGAGAGAGCGTAGACGCACCTCTCTCACTCCGTGCGCGATTTTATCGGGAAGAACTTTTGTCAGTCGGCCGCCGCCGCCGCCTGCACGGGTTTTCTGAGCGAGCTTGTTACGGCCCAAATACCACACCTTTTTTCTTTTTTTTTTTTACCGATTCTTGCTCTACTCGGAGTCGTGGAAACGATACTCTTCGGATACGAGGTGTGCTCGAGATGCTTCAAGTAAATGCCCACAGTTTCGGTACTGAGAGTCGGGTCCTTGGAACATGGGAAAAATTCGATCATAATAACTATTACAAGCCTCTCGCAATGCCTATCATCTTGTGCGTCTCCTCATCTTGTGGGAGATACATAATCAACCCTTTGCACTCGAAGCTATTTTAACCCCAAAACGAAACATTTCTTCTGACCTAGAATATTTCCCTTCTGTATATTCTTTTTTCATGTTACACATACGAAAATGGTGCGATTTACTCGTACAATACTGAAATGTTTAGTGATTTATTAACCCTTTGCACTCGGCGCTATTTTCATTCGAAAAACTAAATTTTTCTTCCGTCTTGGAATATTTTCATTTTATTCATATGAAACTAATCCGATCACCACATATAATAATTAAATGTTTAGTGATCTATTGAATAGAAATTTTGTAATGTAACAAATATTAAATCTAAACACTAATTTTCAAATAGGTAGTTCAAATTGCTGACTAAATGCAAATGCTAATTTTCTAATAATCAGATCAAATTATTAGCAAAATTTAAATTCTAATTTTCTAGCAACTGGTTCAAATTGTTAGCTAAATTTGAATTCTAATTTTCTAATAGCCAATTCAAATTTTGGGCTTCTAAGTTCTAATTTTCTACCAGCCAGTTCAAATTATTATCTATTCGTATTAGATCCAATAAAAGGATCAACGTTGGTCTGAAAGAAGTAGGCTTAAAAATACGTAAAAAAATACGCGTCAGAATTTGAATGGATGTAACTATGGCTACCACGAAATCGTAGAAATTATTCGCCTTGCGAGGGTGTGTAACAAATATTTTGTAATATTTTTTCTAATTTCTTTGAAATAATGCCACAATAATTTCTAGTGGTGCATCAGAGTCACCACTCGAGTGCAAAGGGTTAAATGCAAACGAATTTCATAATGTGAAAAATATTTTGAATAATGATACAGCAATTTTTAGTGGCGCCTTACGGTCACCATTCGAGTGGTAAGGGTTAAAATTAACGGAGAATAGCACTTTATGAATGGCACGTGAATGGCACTTCGTATCGATTTTAGAACGTACAGTGAATTCTCGATTTATGTCAACAAGACGGGACTTGTCAGCGACATATATCGTGTAGGAGACATACCCGAGTCGTGTTACGTTTACACTCCTCTCGAGCTTCGCAGCCCCTCACGGGGTACACGCTGGGGTAGTGGGGGTAATTCCGCGACGTTTATCCTCCAGGCCTTGGCGACATATACAGAGAAATCACTGTATTCCCATAAGAATTTTCGAACGTCCGAGGGCTTAAATGAAAGCTAGAGGATCTAGCTTTACGATAGGTGCATTTAGATTCAAAATGAATCACGAAATCGTGTTGACGTATCGAGAAAAATCGACCGCAAACTCGATCAGGATTTACTCGATTTTGAGAATATTCTTCGGATGAATTTGAGAGTCCCGTAGGGCTTTTGATTGTTCGATGCCTTAAGTTAAAGTGGAATGATGACACATTATGACAGTGACACACTGGTTTCGAGGATTACTCGCGATTAAATCAAATGTTATTAAACCCCGATCGATAGTGCAGGGAAAAGTGATGGGATTATAAGGGATTAATTCGAATCAATTTTTAGTTGTCTTCGTGTTGGAATTTTGGGATATTTGAGGGCTCAAATTAAAGCTAGAGAAACGCACGTTGTGACAAGATCCGTTTGTGTCTGAATAAAAATTCAAAATTATTTTGAAAATTTGATAAATTTCATCTCGGAGGAAAATGCTTCCATTTTAAGTGGTCAGTGGTTCGAGTCAATTTTAAAATGTATTCCTGTAAAAATGTTCACACATTTTGAGAGACACATTCGAGACGCACTTAGGCTTCAAGGAAAAACCAGGATCATGTTAAAAAATTGACGAGTCTCGGCCGCGAATGTACACAGAATAAATTCGTTTAATAATTTTCTAGAAAATGATCCTTAAAGTTCCAGCGATCGAAATAAAATCGAAATCGGTTTACTTTCCCCTCGGCAGTTCCAATGCTCACATCTACCGCGCAGAAGGGACTCGCATAACAAATACCGGGAAGTCATCGACTAAGTTTCGCTGGTTTGATCAGGGAATGTCCATAGATCCCGTGTTTTCGTCGCAGCTCGATGTCCCATCATCGTTCCTCAGAGTGTTCCCGACGTTCCTCCAGCGGTAAACAATCCTTAAGGAAAAGGCGAACAGGGATTCCGTTTGAAATATCGATCTCTCGTGGCGGGACGTAAATTTACCTTCCCGCGCGTTAAAAGCACTAAATTACCTGCCGGGTAAAAAATGCTTTGTTCCCCTTTCGTTGCGAACGGCTCCCTTCTGCCTGTTCGAAACTGAATAAATGATTCTTCGGAGTATAGCGCGCGCGCATGGACCGTTGGGAAAATGATAAAACGGTACACATTTCGATTCTTCTTCAAGAATATATTCCGTACGGTGTGGATCCTTGAAGAATAGACAAGACGGTTCCATAAACGTCGTGTTTTCTTGTATTTATTCGCGTTGAATTTACTCCACGCTGAATTACTCGCTTCTAGTTTCATTTAAAATCTCTTCCGCGTGTAATTGCAACTCTATTTTTAATGTGCTAACACAAAGAGTGGCATTAAAGGCCGCGGGAACAGCGCTTGATTTATTTTCCGCCGTTCTTTACCCCTTCGCAATTTCGTTTCACGAGGATTTATTTCACTTCCAAAAGCAAAAATAACGCAGAACATATTCTCCGTAATAATTTCGAGATTTATTCTACGACAACGATACGAGCACGCAATTGCTGAAAATTAACACGAGTTCGCGAAATATATTTCACCTGGATCGAAACGTCAGATTAATTCGCCGTGGTTTTCGCGAGAGGAAGATAAATATGCGACGATCGATACACCGTGTCCCGTTTCTTCGCGGTGATTGAATGTGACGGTTATGTGTCGCAGGGAAGTGACGGAATGTCCCGGGTTTTATCCGGGTTGCGCGGCGTAAGCATTTTTCGAGGTACGGCGTCCATTATTTGATTAACTCCGGGCACGGTGTTCAATTGGACTGAAAATCAGGTGTAAATTCTGCCGCGTCTCTGCTTTTGTATCGGGTCCAGCGTGGGATGTTTTGTCGAACGATTTCCCACGGCCACGGTTAGGTTTTTCTCCTTTTTCCCCCGCGCAGCCCTCGTCGTTCTTTGGGCGGTGTCGTTGGGAAATTAATTTGTTTGCGAGCAGAATTTCATTTAATCCGGTGAGCGAGTGGGCTAATGGAACGAACCGTGGCTCTCTGAGATTGTTACCGAGGCAACTCTCGCCCCGTACCTCTTCGCAATGTTCTAGACGACAAAGGGCTGCTAATACTATGTGCACGAGCGTGAAGTTAAGTTTCGTTTAATTAATCAGAGGCTTCGATCGCCTGTCATAATTCCACGGCATTGCGTAATTTCTGCCCGGAGAGAGCTGGATAACTATGCCGGTTTTAATGCGAACCATACTCGGGCATCGGCGCGGATCAATTTGGTCTTGCGTAACGTTCTTCTACAACTTAAGAACTGATTAAAGCGCGTTCTGATAATAGCGAACAGTAATTGCCGTTATTATTGCGAATTTTTGGTATATTATGCGAAAACACTGTTCCAACATGTACACTGTTAATTTAATCACAGAGATATGCAATTAACTTGTATAATGACCAAAATGACCTTTTGGTAACCCTCAAATAACTCTTTTTCTTAGTTGCTTAAAATTGTGATTGTGACTTTAATTTGATCTTTGTGAATGTGAAACTGATCGTCACTCAACGCTCTTCACCTATTAACTGTTGCTTTTTGTTGTTAAATAAAATTTAAAAGATGTAACGATTGGACACGTGAAGAATGCACGGAGCAACATGATTTATACATTGAAAATGTGTGTAATGTAAATTTCATCGAGTCTGAGCAACTTGTAATTACGAAGATTTATATTTATTTTGATTTTTATTAATAACTGGTCCCTCGTACATCGAATGCAAATTCAGTTTACATTAATAAAAGCAGACTTAAACAACTAACAGTTGGTTGTTTAACCTTATATTCTTTGGGTTTTCATTAAGAGAAGAGCTCATTCAGGCTGTTTCACTTTATATCATTCTACGTGGTTCAATAAGTACAAAGTGGTGCTGCGGTTGCATTCAATAAATTCTCTCTTAAACAAATTCCTTGTCATGCCAGGCACTTGCGGCCCAGTTTGTTATAATAAATACGGCACGTTTTCATTTCATTCTCGTGTTCAACGTTATTATTATTATTGTTATTATCGTAATGTATTATATTATTCTGTCATAGCAAGTTAATTCAAATATGCTTTACAATTTCGCGTCGTGCTTGTCACAACAATCGAGTTTATTCCGATGCGAACGTGTTGGTTTGAAGTTCGAGTTTAAATTTTACATGATTGTGTACGATGTATAATGAAAGGCACAGCACAGGTACTACAGCCCCCGTTCGTATTGTTGTGCGTTGGATACGGAGTGCAATTATGGGAATTATAAGAACATCTTGTTGTGGCAATTTTTGGAACATTCACTTTTTAACAACTCTACGTTTGTTCTAAAATTCGAACGTGGTTGAACTTGGAATTTAAAGATTTTCACTTAACACTAGGTTTACCGTCATTTCGACGGTTTCCAATATTGTTAATTTATAAGTATTGAGATTCTAAAGATATATCCACGAGGAATTATTCAACAAATTTATTTCTCTGGGAATTTTAAAATCATGGCTACAAATCTGGGCAGCACGTTCTTGTTATTTTTCTAAAGTGATGCGAAATAGATACTTTTAGCGCTCCGCAAGCCAAGTGGATTGGTTAACTGTCACAGTAAGGTCCCGCGAAAGCAGAAATTATCCACAGTGAAAGAAGTCTGTTCCGAGGGAAACCGCATTGTTAAGGGGCTCTCAATATTTCACGACACGTTCCGAATTATTCAATATTACCGTCAATTGTGAATCCATCGGGTCAGCATGCTCGACAATGCGTTCCGGGGAAGCGGATCCGATTCGCAGACGAGATAGGGCTGTTTGTGCCGATTTCAGAGCGCGCGCTTGACGAACACTGATATTGGCAGGTATTAAATAAACGTCGCGAAGACACACTAGGTCCCGGGGCCACCGAAATATCGCGAGATACAAGCGAAATCTCCGAAGAGATCCGCGGAGGGTATATCCTCTTCTACCGCCTTTTGGTCTATCGATTTTGTTATCCAAACATAGAGAGAGAGAGAGAGAGAGAGAGAGAGAGAGAGAAAGAGAGAGAGAGTCTGGGGCTTCGCGTTTCCCTTCTCGGCGAGTGTGGCGGCGGGCGAACGCGACGGAACGCTTTAAGAACGAAGGTCCCGTTTTATTTCAGGCACGTACATAACCGGTCCTGGTTATTGTGCTGCCACGGGAAAGTGCCTTGTTCAAGTGAAACAGATGGATACCTCGGGTTCTCCCCCTATAGCTGGCCACCGCGCGTCCCCTTTCTATTCACCGGTTCGCTGATGAAAGGGATGGAAACCTGGAAAAAACGGAAGATGGGCTCGTGCAGGAAAAAAGTAAACTATTTTCCACCCGTTCCTGCTTTCTCTTCTTGTTTTCCCTTCTATTTCTCTCTCTCTCTCTCTCTCTCTTTTTTTGCACGTTCCTACCCTTTTTTCCACCTGACGGATGTACGCTAACTGTCGGGACTTCGCATGCCGGATTACCAGAACGCTGGTCCTCCAGTTTCGCGAATTAACCTTTATAGACCGGGCTGATGTAAATTCCCCCAGAATTTTTTCCCTCGCAAATA
The DNA here is from genome assembly GCF_050948215.1 of Halictus rubicundus. Classification (NCBI taxonomy): domain Eukaryota; kingdom Metazoa; phylum Arthropoda; class Insecta; order Hymenoptera; family Halictidae; genus Halictus; species Halictus rubicundus. The sequence continues at coordinate 5,641,886 of NC_135166.1, forward strand.
GCAATCCGTTTCGCCAGGGAAAGGTGCCGATTTTGGAAATCTGACGAGACAGAGAAAACACTCGTGTTTGTTACTGACCGTTTCTATCCTTTCGCTATAAAATAGGGTCAGGGAGCCAACCACTGTGGGGGTACCAATTACTGTGCCTATATTAATTATATTTATTTTTACAGAATAAAGAATATTTAAAAAGAGATATTAAGCTTTTTCATTAAAATCAGTTAATATATGTGTCATATGACATCTCTTTTTTAATATTCATTAGGCTTTAAATATAAGTGTTTTTAATATAGGCAGTAATTGGTACCCCCACAGTAATTGGATCCCTTACCCCAACAAGATCTTTAACCCTCGGACTCCTTCGAGTGCTAGGCCTACGCCGCACAGTGGGCAATTTGGACAAAATCGGATTCAAAATCAAGGAACTTTCGATAGGAATGAGGTAGAGCGATGAAATTTTTTGGAAATGAAAGCTGCAACTTTGTAGAATATGGGAAAATAGAGAGATTGTGATACGAACGTTTGTTAACCTCGAGAAAATTCGTTAAACGCGCACAAATTCAAGAAAATTTTAGTTTTTCCAATACCACGCGCGGAAAACATTTTTTTTAACATGCTATACATCATTTCCCATAGATTTTTTCACGCTAATTTCAAATCTGGTCTCAAAATTTGTCTACGACCTCAGGATTTTGCAAAAAATAGATTTTTGCGACAAAAACTAATGAAGTCATTTTTTCGTTGAAATGATTGGATGGTAATAATCTCCCTATTTTTCCCATATTCTAAAAAGGTTCAGCTTTAATTTCCAAAAAATTTCATCGCTCTACCTCATTCCTATCGAAAGTTCCTTGATTTTGAATCCGATCTTGTCCAAATTGCCCACTGTGCGTCCGAGTCATTTCTGACCCACGTCGATATTTTCCCTACATTCTTCACTCGATATAAGACGATTGCTCGGGACCGGCTCTCGTCGTATTTCGGACGAAGACGAAATCGAGGGATCAGCGATTTCCTTATTTCGTAATAATAAGCGTCGTCTCATAGCGGAACAAAATTGTAAATACTTACGGGAGGATTAAATTCCTCTAATGTTTTCTCAGTTTTGTGTCGGACCAATTAACTTTTGTCACGAACGCACAAAGTCCGCAAGTCCACTAACGCTGACGCATAAATAAAAAAAAGTACGAGCGACAAAGAAGCGTGGATATTAAATCGCGAAAACTGGCAACAGTTTATGCAAGAAAACTCGACCGGTCCATAGAAAATCTTTGAAATTTCGCTGTCGCGTGTAAACTTTTCCGATCGAGGCGCGACGGGGTCCAGCCGACTCGTTGGAAAGCGGCGTTCGTCGTGTAATTGATTCGCGATTGTGTGTTGCGGCGAATAAATAAAATCCGTAGTTCGTCCAGGAGGTTATATTCTAGTGTGCAGGGCCGGGGCTGGGACGCGGTCGTTGTACGTTTACTTGATCGCTTGTCACCGTGCTCTTGGTTAATACCGGGGAGGGCGCGTCGCTTGTTTAATTGAACTCGCACGCGCACGACGAAGTCCGACCACCGGATTCGAATGATAGTTTAACATGTCGTCACCAGCCGTCGCCCTGTTGTATCTGGTAAGCGTGCGGCGGGTAATCATTACGATCGGACACGTAGGCCTGTGGCGGGCGTATTCTGGGTGACGAGGAGCGAAATACCCGCTGGCTTTTTGTCACTCCCTTTTTCCGCTTGTTCCGTGCCCTCCCCCTCGACCCGACCCGACCCGACCCGGCCCGACCCGGCTCGTGCTACCCCGATCCGTTCGACCGTCGCTTTCTATCCGACAATTTAAATCGAGTTAATTAAAGTCATTTCGTAAATCACGAATGACATCCCCCTACTGGAGGAAAGAGAGAGGGAGAGGGAGAGGGAGAGAGAGAACGTTTGTTAGAGTCGCTCTTGACGCTGCAAACCCGGTCCGGATTGATTCCGTAAATATTTTTGCTGCCCGTTCTCGATCCACCATGAAATAACAAATTCTGGGACTGGTTTCGGGGCTTTATAAAATACTAGTTGCTGTTTTAATTTGACAATACTAATTTTGAAATGGCTGGTGCAGTTTTTGTAAACTGAACAGGAACTATCTTAATTTTCATCTTCCTAAGAGATCATTTGTTTTCTGTCTAGTTTTTAATTTACATCTACTTGTTTAAGCTGCGTTTAGACAGATTAGTTTAGAGCTGTAAATGTTTTATTTCTCGTTGTAAATATATATATATAATTTAATTATTTAATGTTGCTTCAACATCAAAGGTCATTAGCAACACGGTACATTTTCTTACAATATATTATACAAATTTGTATCCTTGATATACTTGGCAAGACCCCGGCGATATAGTCCTTAGAACTTAACAGAATGGGTAAGGATCTAGGCAACATAGCATTTTTCCTTTCATTTTCATAGTTTTTGCATTCTATTATTAGGTGGTTTATGTTAATTGGTACTTTACATATATCGCAGGTCGTATTTTCGTTGTAAATAGTCAAATATTTCGCCATGCGTTTGCCACAATTTGTGAGCTAATCGATCATGAAATCAATAATGCTTTGCATATATTCATTAATGCGTCGGTTATATTTGATACGATTATTTCTATTATTCGCGAATCACAATTCCTAGATTACCGAGTAATCGTGCTCATTAGTCGCTAATACGATTTTCCGATGGTCATGATGTTCGGTCGTCCGTCAAATTACAATTTCCAACCAACTCTGATTCCACTTCAAATAAAAAATTGTACCTCTTGAAACTTGAACATTTTATCCCAAAGAGACAAGCTCCTCAAATTGAACAATCCTATTCTAATATACAATATTAAGCGTATTCGAAACTTGTAGTGCCTTTTTCACGAGAAACAAACAATCGCATAAAAAGGCAGAGGATTACAACTATTGTTATGTGAAAACCTACCTAAAAGTGAGTAGATCGAGCCCAAAAAGAAATTGAATAGAAAAAGTGAAAATGTTCAAAGAATTTGGAAATACTGTTGAATTATTTTCGACTTCTTACAATTACTAAGAAAATAAATGGCAATGTTGATTTCCCATAAAAATCTGTGCCCTTTATAATTACGTCATTAAGTGTGAACGATTGAAAATTACCCGAACGTTCGCATACAGCTAATTCCATTAGAGAATGATTGATAAATTCGGAAAGTGTTGAAGGTGTTTGCGAGTGATATTAGAAAGGACCAAATGGGATTTACGTCCATTATCATCGACGCAATTGCGAAAAGCTTTGCCAGTTTCGCAACGGATCGTGTCCTGCTCGTGGCGCGATAGAAAAAGATCAATCCTTTTTTCCCCCCTGTTTCTTCTCCTGTCCTCTTTTGCCAGGTTATCATGCATATATAGGAGAATGTCCCTTTGACGTTGCGAGTTTAATCGGTACAGCAGAATTTTTCCCTCAGAATTATATCACGGTTGTAGGCGCGCCAACGGTTCAAGCAAAACGGATTTCAAGCAATTTCCACCGCATCAAAGTGCTTCGGTTCGGGCAAAATGCATTCCCCGGAATTTTTCCGGTATAAACGTGATTGCGGATGATGAGGCATGGATCGCCATTCCCTTTGTGATATTTTTGGCCAGTTCTAATGATTGACGCGCAAGCGTCCGTCGATTATGGAAACCCCGTCCCTTCTTTTTCCCAATCCGAATTGAAGCGCGCGCTGTTTAACCTGCTCCGTTTTCAACGATATACTTTTTTAACCGTGCAAATTTTATGTCAGCTCACAATTATTCAAATCGAAATTGTCCTGATCCAAGGAGTACCACCGCGTCGCAGTGGATTTTACGCATTCCGGGTAATTAATAACAAATTGAAGAGAATACGTTCGTTCGTTAGACCCTAAAATTCGAGTCCAGTCAATGGGTTGTACATTTTGATAGACAGCTTCAAAATATCATACAAATCGAAAAGACTGTTGATTGTAATACTCTTTTGTTTTTCATTATTTTCGTATGATTTTCTATTTCTTACCAACATGTTTGCGACATTTTTCTGATCGAAACGACACCAAACACGATAAAATTTGAACCATATTTACTTGTTTGATTCACAATACAGTACAATCTCGATTATCCGAACTACACAATGAAGCATGTGTGTTTGGATAATAGCTGGACGTTATAATAGAACTGCTAGCTAGTGTTATGTATTGGTTGATTTGGATTAAACTCTGTTTATGTGCGCATTCCGGTTCGGATAATAGAGGTTTTACTAAATCGCGTATTAATCAGAAAAATGTCACAAATGTGTCGGTAAAAGTTTCATAAAGAAGCAATTAGAAATAATCAAGTTGTCATAGGATTAGTGTCATCTCACCAATATCGTAGCAGTGTAACATTTTTTTACAAATATCGCGTACATATCTTTCACATGTATCGAGACATGTGCTGTAATAATGAAATCGTTAAAACAAATTTTCGTACAATTGTAATCTTAACTTTCCGTGGAAGAATTTTAATTTCCACAGAAGACCAAGTCCCGTATTATTTTTTAGGGTTTATAAAAGTTTATTCTGGCAATAGAAGTGGCCGAGGAATTCTTGATGAATGCAGGCCCCGGTTTTCTGTTAGCACGGAATTGCAGCGGTTATGATCCAATTGTTTCCTTCCCAGTACATCATAATCTTGTGCAATAGTGCCGATCGTAGCCGGGGCGTCGTAGACATTATTTAAGATATCTTGCCGCGCTAGCATGATATGGCTCCTTCCGAGGTAAATTGGGACGACGGAAGCGAGCAATGGAGAGCGTTTGCAGGACTCCTCTAAGCCAGATTAGGGAGCCGCAAGAAAAGCACTGCTAGGAAGCTTTGTTCAGGCTGGAACTGGTACGTTGTGATGAGCAATGAAGTAGCCGATAGCGTCTCCCTAAGCATCTCAGGGGAGTCTCGGATGAGAAGTACTCGCGTTCTGCCATCCACCGATCCCTTTCTATCTCCTGCACCTACCAATCCTCTCTATCTACAACCGTTTGCGTTTGCTATGTTCCAGTTCAAATACTGGTTACTCCTCCGGGCTGTCTTCCTCGTCCTCGTTCGACCAGCTCTCTCACACGCGGCGTCATTTAACTAGATTGTTTCGGGAGTAATAAGTCCGGCGACTTGGTTTGGTTTGGTTTGACGTTGCTTGCAGTGGTCTTAGAGGATCTGCCAGCTTCCTTCCGCCGGGTTTAAAGGTTTTATTGAAGGTAGAATGATTTACGTCGAAAAGCAGGGCTCAGGAAAGATCTGTGACTCGGTTTGGTGACGTTTGACGTTGGTTGCAGCGGTCCCAGAGGATTTATATTACTTCTTTATACTGGGTTTGAGGATTTCATTGAAAGAAGAGAGCATTAGACTAATAATTAAAGTTGAAAAAAGTACAACGATTTAGTTTGGTCAAGTTTGACGTTGTTTGCAGAGGTCCTAGATAAGTTGCTCATTTTTTCCATTGGGTTTAAAGGTTTCATTGAAGGTAGAATGAGTCATGTCAAAAAGCAGGGCTCAGGAAAGATCTGTGACTCGGTTTGGTGACGTTTGACGTTGATTGTAGTGGTCCCAGAGGATTTATATTACTTCCTTATACTGCGTTTGAGGATTTCATTGAAAGAAGAAAGCATTAGACTAAAAACTGAAGTTGAAAAAGTACAACGATTTAGTTTTATCAAGTTTGACTTGTTTGCAGAGGCCATAGATCATTTGCTCATTTTTTTCATTGGGTTTAAAGGTTTTATTGAAGGTAGAATGAGTCATGTCAAAAAGCAGGGCTCAGGAAAGATCTGTGACTCGGTTTGGTGACGTTTGACGTTGATTGTAGTGGTCCCAGAGGATTTATTAGTTCTTTATACCTGGTTTGACGATTTTATTCAAAGAGAATAGCATTCGACTAAAAACTAAAGTTGATAAAATTCAACGACTTAGTTTGATCAAGTTTGACGTTGTGTGCCAGAGGTCTCAGATCAATTGTTAATTTCTTTCATGTGAGTTTGAAGATTTTATTAATAGTAGATCGCATTAGATTCGGAATCAGACGAGGATCTGCATTGAGATGGTTTGACCAAGTTTGACATAGTTTGCAGGACCCTTGGATGAGTAATTAGCCTCTGCTCAATGGATTTGAAGATTTCATTGACAGGAAAGTGCATGTTCGGATTTACTAACTTAATCCCATTTGATTTAGACACTTTATTGAAACAACGACATAGTTGTTTGTACCAAAAATAAATTTCATGAAATATTTAAGCTACCGGAAAATATGTTTGACCGTTCAAATATTATATTGGCATGCAAACATTGAACATCGTAAATGTCTGCACCTCTCTCACAATAAAATTGTTTAATGTTTTTTGCCTCCCTATGGCACTCAGTTCGACTACGAATTATTTAGGCCCCCATATGCAATTTTTGTGACAGAAACAGTTGCGAACAACGCACACGCGTTTTCCGTTACAATATTAACATCGTGTTTTGTTAATATCCTTTCAGAAGCGATTTCAACGATCGCAGCAACCCGATAATTATTCAGAGATTCGCGACACTCGCATTACAGTTCCCGCGTTCGCGATTTTCGCAATATTGTATTCATTTATTATTCTCCATCGGGCCACGCGAAACGTTTCACCCGCTTGTTTCGTTGTACCGCGGGGGGCCGGGATTAAAATAAATTTGGGGCAATGAACAATCGCCGTGTAATCACGTGTAAATTATAAATATAACGAAGCGAATATAAATTACGTGTCTAACGAACAACTTTTATTTGCGCATTGTAATTAAAGGGATAACTTATCGGGAATATCTGCAACGGGATTGTATAAATTTTTAACGACTCTCCTTTACCGCGATCGATTTCCATTATCGCGGGCGATAAAGTGGATTAATGTGCATCCTAGAATTAAAATGATATTAACGACGGCCGTGTATGCATGCGTGTGACGATACAAAGAGATAAAATCATTCGGAGCGACAAAGTTTCGGAGAGAAAACGCTCTTGCCAGTAGAAATGTCCGTCGCTTAGATTCGGCGAAACTCAAATTTGCCGCAGGGATTTTTGTTTTCCTTGGGGCGATGTCTGCGATACAATTCTTGAATTTATTCACAGCAAAGCCACATCGTTCGGCTCTCTTGCCTCGGTTGTCCGATGGGATACACGCCGGTCTACGGTGAATAAGAATATTTGTTCGTCTTTTTTTACTTTAACCCTCGGTCGCGTCGTTTCGCCGGCTTTTCCGACCGCCCCCACTCGCAATCCGCAGCTGCGCTGTATCCACGTTACGCGGAAAAAGATCCGGTGAACATGGTGTTTCACGAGTTGGGATTTGTTCGACCTTCTCCACGGTATCCAATTTCTTTCGATCACTATGGCAAATAAATTCATGCACAGCTTGAAACGTGCCAGATCCAGTCCCACTGTTATTCATCGCTAAATTATTCGACGGACTACAATCGGGACGGAAACCTTCGCCCGATTCTCGGCGAGTATTTTGTTTGATTAAATTCACCGGTGGGCGAAAGGTTAACCTACTTCGTCGTGCGCCTCAGAACTCGTAACATTCGACCGCGTTTAAATTACCATAAGATGCTTTTTTAAAACCGGGCGCAGAAATCGAGGAAAAATTTATCCGCTCTTCCCGAGCATTTCAAAGGTTCCGTGAAACGCTTCGAAACGTGCCTGTTTTGCAGTTTTTGACAGGCGGATTCGTTTTTTGAGGAAGATGCGATTTACGGTGATCAAAGCAGAGTCTTCGCGCTGCAAAATGGGGCTAGGTAGATCAGTATGCGATACTTCTTCGCAAAGTTACAATTTTTCATGTGGAGCAGTTTCTTCTTGATTTTTTATTCGCGTTACTTGATAAAAATAAACATTCCTTACGTTTTCGTTCTGATTCCAAAAATTTTTCAGGGAGACACGACGCGAGGAGATGAAACCAGAATCTACGCGCTGCAAAATGGGGCTAGGTAGATCATTATGCGATACTTCTTCGCAAAGTTACAATTTTTCATGTGGAGCAGTTTCTTCTTGATTTTTTATTCGCGTTACTTGATAAAAATAAACATTCCTTACGTTTTCGTTCTGGTTACAAAAATTTTTCAGGGAGGTACGATGCGAAGGGATGAAAGTGGAGCCTTCGCGTTGCAAAATGAGCCTAGGTAGATCAGTATGCGACCTTTCTTCGCAAAGTTACAATTTTTCAAGTGGAGCAGTTTCTTCTCGACTTTTTATTCGTGTTACTTGATAAAAATAAACATTCCTTACGTTTTCGTTCTGGTTCGAAAATTTTTTCAGGTAGATACGACGCGAGGAGATGAAACCAGAATCTACGCGCTGCAAAATGGGGCTAGGTAGATCAGTATGCGACCTTTCTTCGCAAAGTTACAATTTTTCAAGTGGAGCAGTTTCTTCTTGACTTTTTATTCGTGTTACTTGATAAAAAATCATTCTTTACGTTTTCGTTCTTGTTTCAAAAATTTTTTCAGGGAGGTACGATGCGAGGGGGTGAAAGTGGAGGCTTCGCTCTGCAAAATGAGCCTTGGTAGATCAGTATGCGACCTTCCTTCGCAAAGTTACAATTTTTCAAGTGGAGCAGTTTCTTCTTGATTTTTTATTCGCGTTAGTTGATAAAAATAAACATTCCTTACGTTTTCGTTCTGGTTACAAAAATTTTTCAGGGAGGTACGATGCGAGGGGGTGAAAGTGGAGGCTTCGCTCTGCAAAATGAGCCTTGGTAGATCAGTATGCGACCTTTCTTCGCAAAGTTACAATTTTTCAAGTGGGGCAATTTCTTCTCGACTTTTTATTCGTGTTACTTGATAAAAAATCATTCTTTACGTTTTCGTTCTTGTTTCAAAAATTTTTTCAGGGAGGTACGATGCGAGGGGCTGAAAGTGGAGGCTTCGCTCTGCAAAATGAGCATTGGTAGATCAGTATGCGACCTTTCTTCGCAAATTTACAATTTTTTCAAGTGGAGCAGTTTCTTCTCGACTTTTTATTCGTGTTACTTGATAAAAAATCATTCTTTACGTTTGCGTTCTTGTTTAAACAAATTTTTCAGGGAGATACGATGCTCCTTGACTTTTTATTCGTATTACTCGATGAAGAAACTTGACAAGAAGATTGCATATTACATAATACTATACTATGTATTGCTATACATAACTATATTATATAAACTAAATTTCTATACGTGTACGCGTCCCAAAACATTTCTGGAAGACGCGTTCGCTCGTTCATTCATCAAAACGGGGCAAAATGCGTTCCGACTATGTTATAAAAATTCTGGGGTCAAAGCAGTGAAATTTATTTAAACAGACCGAATGACCCGGTCGCCGGGCAGCGTTCATTCCGGCGACAGGCCGTAAAAGCACAAAGTACGCAACAATACGATCTTTTCATTGGACACTTGACTCCGAAACGCGTGTTCGTTTTAAGATAGGAAGCCTGCTATCGGTTCGCGGCAGCGAATACCAAAAATGTGTTCGTAAACCCCGCGTTGTGTACGCGTCGGTATGAAACGGTGGCGTTTTCGTTCCGCCCGGGGGCCGGGGTTAGGGGGTAGGGGGTGTGTTTTACGACAAAAGATCATCTCTGTCCTGTTTATATCGGGCGGCCGCGGTGTAACCCTCCCCCACCCCCTCCGTGCACCGCGACGCGTTATGAATTTGCATTGAACAAATATTACCATGATCGGCCTGTTGAAATGCCGTGTTTGGTCACGCGATCGAACCACAATTTTGGCAAGTGTACGGGCACATCCATCGTGTCGAGATGACGGCTGCGTAAGGGCATTGTTTTCAGTCTGAAACCAATAAACGAGCGGGGATGTGGCGACGGGCGGAGAGTAGCAGCTCCGACCCCCTTGCGAGGATTGAAGGCAAACGAAACAGTACATACCTATCGATCTGTGAAAATCGATAGGCGCGAGAGCCGTTTATTCATCCAGTCGTTCGTCGAATATATTGTTTCCGCAATATTGTTCGACATTGGCTACAGTTTTTCATCGACCCCGATACACGCTCGAGGTTACACCAAAAATGCTCATAAATTCCGGGAGAAGGGGAGGGCCGCGTTCCGTTTTCTACCGACCGAATAAATGTGACGTTGACCGGCCAGACTTCGAGAACAGCCTGTCCCGGGCCACATTATTGCTTCTGTTCACCGCAATCTGTCAGACCCCTAAGAGGGTCTCAAATCGAAAACCCCTTCTCTCCTTCATGGACACGCAAAATTGAATCGAAAATAGCTGCGTGAGAAACACGCTTTTAGTCCCTGTGGTGCTTAAATCACCTTGTCGAGTAGTTCACTACAATTCTTGATACCACAAGTACCTTTCTACCTCTGCTTTTAATCACAATTTTTCTTCTACTCAATATCCTTCAGTCAAATTGACCATTAAGAGTTAATAAATGAGCCGTTCAGTGCACACATCGATTAACTCCATAAAACAAAAAGTTGAGAAATGCGATGAAGTAATGTATATTGTTTTTTAAAATTCCGGTTATAATATAAATTCAAATATATAATGTAGAATGCATAAATACAGATATAGCTTTCATCTAACGGTATATAAAATTAATAAGAAAGAATAGCCAAAAAATAATCGTCAGTAATGTTACAGTTTTTATGTGACTGGCGGAGTTAATCGATTTGGCAACTGAAAAAAGTAATAAAGTTAAATTCAGTCTTTAAATTTTTAAGTTTTTTATTACAGAAAAAGTTAGTTATTATATACTTTTATTACAGCTTTTCCATAAAAATGAATGTTGACAGTTCTGTTATAATATATTTTTTGTGATTAATTCATAGCAGCTTTATTTTAGCAGCATTATTCTTTGGGATAATTCAGCAATATTATAAATAATGTCTTCTTCATCAGCTGTATGTGAGGATTCGTCATTTCGATTTGTTGTCAAGTTTTTATAGTAATCATGTTTAACAGGAGGAATGAATTTTAGCAGGTCCATCGTGTCTCTCCATTTTTCCCTTGTCACAGTTCTACCTTTAGGATATAATAAAGGCTGATCTATATTTTTCAAACTTTGCGATCTACCTACTACAGATTTTCTTATATTAATGGCTTTAAATTCTGTATCTTCATTATAGTCACATTTGAATTGTATGAGATGGGGGGTTTGGACCTTTCTAACTTTATCCAGCGTATTTTAAGCCAATTTACTGGAAGCCCTGTGACGGTTACTTTTCTGATAATGATTGATTGTTCTAAAGGTTTTGTTGACAAAAAATCTTGGTGGCTCATTTGGATTAAGCGTTGATGCACGGCCGGAACAGATACAGCGTTACTGAAACGATTTACATTAGAGTATGGAGTTAATCAGAATGGCTTCTGAAATAAATTACTTATTATTCAATGGCCAAAGAAATTTTGCCGTTTAATGGTGCTAATCTTTATTATTCAGGAAAGTTATTATAAATATAAAAAGTTATGACTATACCAAGTGCTTTGACACTTAAATTTAAGATTTTTCAAAAAGTGGAGTTAATCGATGTGTGCACTGAGCGGCTCAAATGTCCCAGTTGAGAGTAAATAAATGTCCCAATTTCTTGTACAGTGATTTCTCTATATGTGTCGCCGAGGCCTGGATGATAAACGTCGCGGAATTATCCCCACTACCGCGGGGTATACAATAATCCCGAAATAAAATTCTACACACGATAAAACCACTCGGAGATCTTCGCAATTAGCCCGGCAATCTAATTGAAGCGTCATTCTCCGAATCTGTTCTATTCTCGTACGATCATCGTCGGTCAATAATTAGACAGAATTGGAAACAAGTTAATTACAAAATTGAGAGATTCCATCAGCCGCTATTCGAATACCAATACCTGCAGAAACTTCGTGACAGACAGCCGTGAACGGTTAAAAGTAATCGATATCGATTCCGCATCTAACTGAAACACATTCGTTTATGGATCGCACGTCAGAGGCGAACAATAAAATCGGAACGTTAATGTCTTTCTCAGACAATTCCCGACTCGAGCAGCAAAACGATTATTACGTGTCTATCAGAATTTAATCGCGTGGACATCCCGCGATTATCGTAAACTATCCATTTTCCTCGCATTTTCCACGGGTGATTCGGTTTTATAGCGGGGAGAGCAGATCGTTCTCGTGATATTTAAAATCGCATGATGCCTGTTTGCCCGTCTGTTTCTTGACCGTTCCAATAGATTCGGACGATCACAAATTGTGTCCGCTGTTCGACAGCTCTATGCCCGTTTGATGTACTATAACGCTCGGATTAATATAGGGGCGTTCATGTTTAATGGCCACAAATGGGAATAGAGCTCGCGAAACTGGGACATTAACCCATGAAATCTGTATTCATGGTATTAAAAGTCGACTAACAATATTGTACAAAACGTAGACAGCACTAATGACATACTAACGACAGTGTTGGTTTACCAAAAAATGTTGGAAGGGGGGTTCTGAGTAAAAAAATACTCTCTTCTATTCTAAAACCTGCTTCAACACCATATAATTCAATCATACTCCCATCTGCAGCTTTGTTAGCCTATACAAAGCCTATGTAAAAACGCATATCTTTTGAACCAGTGCATTCCTCTTCATAAAACTTCGATTTTTGGCGTTTTCTCGTCAAGATGTACAGGATTATACAATAAAAAGTAAAAAATCTCTGGGTTTCCAAGGCGAAGTTCAGCCCGGATTTCTACGCGAAATATTGTCTGCATCAATCGCAAGAAACAGAACAGAAAATTCTTTCTTGAATAATCTCTCAATGTTGGCATTCTTAAAATAAATTTATCCGTCTACTATTTTAAATTGCTTCAGCACGTTTTTGTCATAAACGTATTAAACCCGCACTAATTACCTTGCTGTGCATAGGTTAATGTCAAGCTGAACTCGATGCAGAACCGGTAACTGTGTTTTACACTTGAGGCTTTTCTGTGGATGCGACTTACGCGAAACCGTTGAGTATATTAGCATTTGCAGACATCGTAGGGGCTCGTAACAGGAACTCATGATATTAAGATTGGTCGATCGGTAACTCCCAATTAAAAGCATTTCGATTTCTCCGGCTGGTGGGAGAGGTATAAAGTTGCAACGCGATAACGAGGCACAAGTATACTGCATCCCAATCAGGCTGCTTAGAAGCCGACAGCTTTGCTTGGGGGGCTGTATCTAAATGGGGACATTGTCCATTTAATTGCGAGCGACGACGTAACACGCGATTGCCTCAAGCTTTTCTGTATTGCATCTTTTTGCCGAAACTGGAATCTCGGAATCTGCTCGTTAATTCGTGCGTCGCTGTTGCACTCGTCGGACGCGAACGCGCATAAACTCATAAACTCATAAACGCATATACCAGCGCGATTTGATTGCCCCGAAGACTATTCTGCGATCGTGTGCTCGATACGGGATCGCTAGTTATCGAAACGCGAAAGAATATTCGACGTCCGAATTAACTAATTAAGTTGTTGTACATTTAATTCTGGATTCAAAATGATACGAACCGAGTAGACAAAGATTAGCGTACCGTAAAGAATCGCGTGGAAAGCATAAATTCGGAATCCTTCATCGAGGCACCACATAGTTTCAGTTATGACACTGATTCCACATCGGTGACTATCCGTGTGTCAATGATAACGAGTTAGGTGTAATCATTGGCGGCAGAAGAAAACGAGAATCGCACGAGTATAATTCAGAAGGAAATGAAGCGCATCGGTATCGGTAGGAAGCATAACTACCGCAATCAGTTTTAAATGTCATTCGATAATCGGAGGACGGCCTGTCGCGGGGTCGTTTATTTTCGGCTCGTAAACAAATTTCGAGGGGAAATTTGCAACCGCGATTAAAATCGGAAACCCGCTGACGAACGAAGTGTTGCTGGCTATCCCGAAAGGAAGACATAACTTCGCCAGGCTCGCGTGTTCGCAGCCATTAAATATCCCCGGCGCATTATTCGAAGGCCGGGGTTCCTCTCGCCGCGGCCTAACAGCTCCGATATTAATTGCGCTTTAATCACTCTCCCGTATGAGGTATTAAGGAATATTACGGATCATTTTAATCGCGGCGAGCGGCTTCTTTCACTCGACATTACCCTCCTTTCGTGCTTTACGACACGGCGACCGCGGGGCATTAATAAACGGTGCCGTTTACGCGTCCATAAATTGATCCGTAGCAACGATTAATTATTAAACGGGCAATTTTGTTTATTACGCCGGCCGGCCGGCCGGCTCCGCTTCGCGAAATTGTGAGCGCGCGGAAGCTGCGGAGCGGGGCACCGGTTATCCGCGGGATGGAGCGCCGAGATAGTTTCGTTATTTATAGAATTCAAGTTTCCCCGGGCTTTAAAAGTGCAGTATATTTAAAAGTTCGGCCAACTCTCGAAAAGTGCAAAGCACGATGCAACTTATAACTGTCACGTGTTACGTAGTTTTCCGGGGGAGCATTAAACGCTTTACACTCGAACGATCTCCCTTTCCCAAACTGTCCCTCCCTCTCCCCTCTCGCTCACCCTCTTTCGCTCACCCCTTTGTTGGCCGCTGGGAGTACTCGGGTGTTAGTTAATTTGTCGCTATCAAGCGTGCGAGTTCGAACTATCCGGCAAACTTCTTCCCCTTCCCCTTCCCCTCCCCAACCAACATGTTTACCGGCGTTTCCTTCAATTCAATATTCCCCATAAACCGGGACCGGTAGATGGCTATCTTATCAAATATGAAAATAGTTTCGGAACGAGGGGAAGTTCACCGCATCGGCGGCGGGACTCGTGTTTTGCGAGCCGGCTGCGGTTTCTTCACTTTAATGTCCCGCCGAATGTGCACTATTTCAGAGTACATTATCCCATACAGCAGATAACCCGCCCGGTTTATTCTTGTCGTTTACGTTCAAGCTCGCCCCGGCCGGCAGTCAATTCCTGTTGTTCGCGTTTCGATAACGACCGATCCCTTATCGAGCACATGCGATCCCCAGAAGCTCGGAAGTCTTTCACGGGCAATCAAATGGCGTATGCGTTTATGCGTGGTCGCGGCGAACGAACGCAAACGCCGCGCAAGAATTCATCTGCAGAAGTCCGTCGCCGTTCCGGGAACAACGTGCCCTATGACAAACGGAAAGACAGACTCTTTCATTTGAGTGACAAAATTTCGAATTTTAGTTTTTCAAACAACTTTCTCGCTACGTGTTCTCAGGGTTCATTTCAGACCAAGATCCCTCGTTTCTGACCAGTAGTTTGGTCTTTAGGGGAATTTTTGTATGCCGAGGTCACTGCAATCTCTGCTCTCTTTCCTAAATTTTGGATTAAGTTATCCCGAAATTGTGCTTTTTCGCGATAAATGTACCCCTTTCACAGGAACTTCGAAGACTCTTTTTTTAAACAAAATTTCGGTTTTCCAAATATATATTTTTTAATATTATTTAGCCGTGCAATTTCTTTTTATTCTCTCAGGACCAAACTTTGAACATTTGTGAAAAATATAATTTTAAAAAATGTTTGAAAATATATATATATATTGTATATAGTTCCTAAGAGCATGTACATTGGATATTGGTACGTGAAACATACCAAACGTATTCTATAAACGTGTTCTATGAATTTCTGTGTTAATGAAAAATTAGCATTTTTGTTATTTCTGTATTTGGTGAAAAATCTGATATAACAGAATTCTAGGATTAGATTTGAAGTGCTAGGTTCCAAATGCTTCGCAGTGTCACACGTCAATCTTTTTACTATCAGTATTCCACAAATTTTGTTATTAATTAAAGCGTTTTTGGTGAACCATTTTATGTCACAAGATTTTTAGTGTAGATCCTCAGTTACCTAGGGTTAACTTGCTAGACGGTGTTCTACGAATTTTCGTATTAAATGAACTCGGTGGATCATCCGTCACATGGTTTTCGGTGGAGATTTTTACTTAATCAGGATGAAATTTAAAGTGCTAGGTTCCCGTGCGAAATCGCTTCGCAGTCTCGCGTAACAATCTTTTTGTTGGTGTTCTACGAATTTTCCGGCGACGCGGAGACTTTATGCGGCAGATCCGCGTTATTAATATTCATCGCGTTTTTTCTCTTTTTTTTTTTTTGTACTTCCAAAGTACAGCTGCTAAAAGTTCAGAGACTAAAAATAACAGTAGCGGGGGCTAACGAGAGATTTGCCAAGTGGAAGATATTCAATCGACCGAAGTGTGCTGCAGGAAGTAACTTTCTTGGCACGAACACCTCTGTTTCGTTGATTACTGGACTTTCGGCTATTAAAGAACTCGGAGACACGTCGGTTAATAGCCGGACCTTCGAAACTAAGAACGAACGAACGGTTGCTCTTTTTATTTTTTTTATTACCGGCAGACTTAGTAGCACCTGGAGTACTTCCTCTTTTTATTCGTTTTTCCCTTCTCAGAAATTACACAACGGTCCTGAATGTCGCAAGCTGCGCGTTCTGTCTATAGTCTCGGGATATTCTGCGACATTTACTCTCCAGTGAGTGGAGAAGAACATTGTCTAAAATGACTGTACGTAGGTACTTAATGTGGCAGTAAAGGTACAGTAGATGTGCAAACAATTGTTCAGAAAGACTGCACAGTAAAGTCTTGACCAAAGCCGAACGGAGCTACACGATCTTAGTCAGTCAATTCCGCGAGGGGCCGAGAAGCTCAAGTAAACTTCATTAAGTGGAAACCAAAAGTTTTTAACTTTTTAAATGTAATCCTGTAGATTTTGCTGACAAAATACCGAAAATCCAAGTTTCATTCCTAGGAGATCACTAGTTCAAAAGTTAGAAGTGTGTAAAGATCACCTAGCATTGAAATTTGGATTTTCAGGATTATATTTAAAAAATTTTTAAATTTCTGGATTGCTGAGGCAAACTTTAACCCACAACAATAACAAACTTTTATCTCGACGTGTTAAAGAATTGTCTAAAAAATGTAAAAAAATATCCAATCGTAGTTTCGACCATAAAAGTCAATTTAAGTAGTAGGTATGAACGAAAAGGGAGACAAACGCAGTTTACTATGTTCGTTGCTGTCTTACAGACACGCAAGAAACGGCTGAACAAACTTGCCGTCACGCTATAGTGTATGTTCGACGATAGCACCGCGATGATAAACGCCCCATATATTAATAATATCGTATCTCGTCAGTAAACCAACAAATTTCAGATGCGATTCGTAGCGGACCGCGGTATGACTTAATGAAGATTCGTCCGCGGGACAGGGAACCGCAGTGTGTGTGTGATGAATACACACTTTGATGGGGTAATATGAGCGTTTCATTGAAGTAAATAGAGCGCAACAGCACGTTCCAGAGATTTACAAAATACACCGGTAACCGTGAAAGATTGATTCTACGGGGGATTTCGCTCGTGCATCCGTACGATGCAACTAATTCAAACCGATAGAAGTAATACAGCCCGTTCTACAACCGGTCACGAAAGTCTGCGTCCGCCGGACGAAACGCAAACACGTAATGCAACGATACAGGCAAATATATCGCGCGTTTCGTCGAGGCTGATTAACTTGTTAGCTAAAATTAGACTTTCCAATTTACATCTGTCGGGAAGGTAGATCAAAAACGCGCGAAATTGATTACGGAAGATGAACCATTCGAAGATCCGCAGAAATTGTTATTATTAGACTGCGGATCGTGTGCGTTTATGGGCAGGAATGAACCGGTGAAAGCAAAAAATGGTGAAACTATCGGAAGAATTCAATTTGTGACTAATTACTAGACTGCGGATCATTATGCAACGTAAAAATGTTATAAACCCAGAAAGGAAGGAATTTTGTTTTTTAACCATTTTAACGAGCCGGAAACAATCTAATAGTACACAGTTTTGTCATAAACGCGTCAAATCCACGGTCTACTCATTACAATCATTAAGAGTTGAAATGAACTTCCAGTACCTGTTTCCTGCAATCCATTCGCATAAAAATCCGGATAAGGGTCGTAATTATGAGCGCGATGGTTACAACAAACTGTATTTGGATCTAAGGTAGCCTTGGCAATATTTAACACTAAAACTACCGAGCCTTAAAATTGGCTAATACGTGTTGTCTTATAAAAATGACGAGATTGAATTTATTTGGATTTTGTGCGATTCGTATTATAATACATGCTCTCCTACATATATTTATTCAATCATTTCGCACGAAAGCATCTTTACAATTTCAGTAATCCTAAAATAAAAAATTGGAATGGTTTATTTTGACCGGCGCACAGTGGGCAATTTGGACAAAATCGGATTCAAAATCAAGGAACTTTCGATAGGAATGAGGTAGAGCGATGAAATTTTTTTTAAACGAAAGCTGCAACTTTGTAGAGTATGGGAAAAATAGAGAGATTGTGGTACGAACGTTTTTTAACCTCGAGAAAATTCGTTAAACGCGCACAAATTCAAGAAAATTTTAGTTCTTCCAATACCAAGCGCGGAAAAAATTTTTTTTTAACATGCTATACATCATTTCCCATAGATTTTTTCACGCTGATTTCAAATCTGGTCTCAAAATTTGTCTACGACCTCAGGATTTTGTAAAAAATAGATTTTTGTGACAAAAACTAATGAAGTCATTTTTTCGTTGAAATGATTGGATGATAATAATCTCCCTATTTTTCCCATATTCTAAAAAGGTTCAGCTTTAATTTAAAAAAAATTTCATCGCTCTACCTCATTCCTATCGAAAGTTCCTTGATTTTGAATCCGATTTTGTCCAAATTGCCCACTGTACGGCGGTGGTAGGTTTAGTGTTGAATTCAAATATCTCCTAAACTAATCATTTTTCGACATACATGCGTTAACAGTATTTTATACAGAATATAAAGCCGTATCGATTCGTGTAAAATATACGATACCATTTAAAATATCAAAGTTGACCTTCACAAGCCCTTGACGCGTCCGCGTACGAGAAAATTACAAGACCAGCACAAGTGCATCTCTTGGAACCATTCCATCAAAACATAATTGCTGCGAATGATAATAGTGGCCGTAAATCAAGGTGGTAATACCTGGTGGGACACCCAGCGTAATGTATTAATAATAAGAACGCTTAAGGTAGGTGACTACTGACCTGAAACGGCTGGCTACTGGAACAATTACCTTAAACATGGCGGCTGCCAGTGCTCGTGCAATGTCGTTTTTCCTCTCGTTTGGCCAGGATCGTTTCCGGGGCCGGTCGTCTGTGTGCGGTGTCACAAGCAGGCAACAAAATCGTTCCGTTGTCAGCGAGCGACGCGTTAAACGGCGGACAATGGCGGCGTGCTCGTCCCTACGCAGGCAACCGGGTAGCCGTAAAACGACTTTCGAGTGCGTGTTAAGGGCACTAAACGGCCGTCTTTTTTGAGAGGCCAGCTGGGAAGAATTGATAGCTCCGCGACTGCCGGTGATGGCGATCGATGCCTGCTCGTTATTGTAAGATTTGTTGCCGGCCGGTCCGAGCTACATCGCGCGCTTGTTCACACCTTGTATGCCCTCTGCTCGTGCGCCCTTTCCTCGCAGCCAGGGCCCTTTATGGCTCCGAGAGCGCGGCGAGCACACACCGAGCACTGCCCTTCCCCCTAATAAGAGGTTTTATCGGCGAATCATCGCGTACGGAGTGGTCGTGCTATCAATCTGCCGGCCAGGTCGCCCACTGAAACGCGAATTAATGCTTGAACGTTATTAAATGCTCGGCCCCGAATACACGTTTTAGCGGCGGCGCTGCGCCCCGGCAACCAGCCTGATTACTAACTAGGACTAACCATGATCGATCGCGTTTCATCAGGACCCAGGCCTTCCGGTACAAGCCGCGAAATACTTGCGCGAGTCGGCGGCTAATTATGCGAACCGCTCGCTTCACCGTTCGCAAGATTTTATATCTCCCCGGGTCTTCTCGAGATGCCACGATTCGATCTAACATTAGGTTCACGGGACCCGTCAGCCTAACGGGTTCTAATGTTTTTAATTTACGATTATTGTGCAGACGCATCCACGGGGAATTATCCAACAAATTTCTTTCTTTCGATGTATATTATATATCATAAAAAAATGGCTAATAATTTGTGCAGATAGATCCTTGTTATTCAGATCACTTTAGTGAGTGCCCAAGGCAAACTTGAGCAAAAATTTATTGGTTGAATAAAAAATGTTTTCAGTAATTGTTGAGCAGAAGGAAAATATGTTTTTACGGGTTAGTTAGCAACACTTTGATTTTCATATTTCTTGTATTATTTAACACTAGAAAATGGTGACGATTACTTTAAACTTGCATGACGTTGTGCTCCCTTAAATATACAGATGTTATGATTCAGAAGAACGCAGTCAACTAATCATGAACACAATGTCACCATCACGATGCGTAGTAAGAATTGGGCTTATTGTGATGTACAAAACCATTTGGAAAATTTACGTAAAATCGAAAGTAACGATTCACATCGTTATTCGAATAACTTTGTAATCGATATTCGAATAAAATATTCGAATGAATAACTATGAGTTGAAGACCTTGGTGCAGGAACTGAGTAAGTGCAGACGTTGAACATCGTTTAATTCTTACTTCAAGCAATCCACAACATACAAGAACATGTACAAATACAATTTCACTGAAAAAAGGCGTAGCCCGAGTTTCAATTATACGATTAAATAGACTTGTTACGAATAATGAATAATTGTTCTGCGAATAAGATGTTCGACTGAAAGTGATTTATTGGAATAGTGATTTCCGATAAATATTTCTTCGAAACAATTCGCACGACAACTCCGAGCAAAACAATCGAGAATGCTAATGTTCCTTGAGAGTAAGTCGTGCATCACGGTCGACAGGTCGCAGGAAGCTCGCGAGGAAGCAGTGACAACTGGCTGGTACGCGAATCGAGATCAATGTTCGAAGTTTTATCCAGCGAGTCGGCCCGGCCCGGCCCGGCCCGGCCCGATTCCAGTGAATTTAGCGTGGAAGTAGCGCGGCGGGAAGGGTTCGCTATCGAAATTGATGGCCGATCCCCGGCAACGACGAGCCCTGGGAGTCAAGTTGATGGACCAAGCGGCGATAAGGTTACTGAGGGGTGATCCGGGACGTTCGGACGGAATATATATTTTCCTCCATATGAGCAATGCCGAAGAGTTTCCACTTCGTTCCCGTCCCTCCGTATCAGCTCGCTTTCTCCCTCTCTCTCTCTCTCCCTCCCGCGTCTCGAGACTCGTCGTTACGACATCCCTCGGAAAATTGGAACCCGTGTGCGCCAAATTTGTTTCATTCCAGCACCCCTCGGCACAGAAATGCAAAGCGAGAGCCGATGCCAGAAAAAAAAATCGCCGAGGATTTCCTACGAACCCAAAACCCCACCGATAAACCGAGCAGACAGATATTTATTCGCGCAACTGACCGGTGGCGAATAACGAAGTGCAAACGAAAATCATCGACCATTACCCATTTCGGAAAAAAATGCTGCTCCCCGAGGACGCCATTTTCGGCAGCAATTCGCTGTGTTTACTCGGCAAGCGTAAATTCGAGACTGCTTTCAAATACGCGAAAGACTAGCCTGAAAAATTACGGAGCGATCGATTTTTTTAAATCGTCTGCATGAATCTGTTTATGGAACTTAAAAATGGTTCTACCTTATAAATTAACATAATAGAATAATTTGAATCGCCTCGTGAAGAATTTTAATCCCTTAAAATTCAATTCCAAGATTCCAGATTAAAACATTCTATTTCATCTGATGCTCCAAATGTACATAGTTGGAAAATAATATAATTTGGCTTGCTTTAAAATCAATGTAAAACAGTTTGGTTGCTGTTGTGTATGCTGGTCCGACGTTGCACTCAGCGTACCTAAGAAGAATCTCCCGGAGGAAGAAATTCGTTCGCCATTGCACGGGCCTTTAAACAAGCGCAATTTCGTCAAGAGGGAATTTTTCAGATGACTGCGAATGTCGGTGATATTTTCGCTTTCTGTCCGAGATGACGTCTGTGTGTACCAACGATGCGGCTGGAGGTCGAGCATCGAGGGGAGAACCTTTTGTCTGAAGAGAAGACTCTGTCGGGACCGCGAGATGCGTCGTTGACTGTGAATTATCTAATTGCGATGTCCTTGCCCGCCATTTAATGAGATACTGGCCCGTGGAGACGACGAGAACTCGATTTGGGCGTCATGCGATGTATAGAAAATTATACGATGGCTGCGCGATGCAAATACGAGATAAACGTCGTTAGACAGAATGACAAAAGAAAAGGGAAATAATGACGACACACGAACACGTCGTCGCGTACGTGTGCGCGGCTCGGTTCCGGACATGCGAACAACCCCGGCATGCCAGTAATTGCAAGGAAATTCGATGTTGCCAAGCATGAATAACGCAGGTTGTTCTAACAGTTTCGAGAATGAATGGAAAGAAAACGACCCGGCGCATAAACGGTTCGGAGTACGTTTCCTCCGAGTATGCTGTTCTCTGCCACTTATATTAATGGCGGATTTATTCCGGTCTGAAGTGATGCTTCTTCTTTATGAAGCAGAAAAAAAAGACTTCAAGTCAAAATGCGCACTTCGTATGTCGTAATTTATGCCTTTTTCTTGTTTGCGGCTCGTACAATCTTGCGGAACGTGCAGGCTGAAGAGTTGCACGTCAAATTTGTTCTGAGCAAACGTTGTTTTCGCGCGGGTACTCGCGTTTATTAAATCTGACGATTAAGAAAGGAAGTATACACCGACGAGCAAAATTAAAGAACCAAATAATTTTCTTTCAAAAATTGCCCATGCTCAGCGTTGTAAATTTGTGAAGAAGCGTGGTGGAATATTCGTTCTGGTCTCATTTTAAAGCCATTGTGCCGGTTAAAGGAAGCAGGTAAATCATTAAGTTGAGTTCAGTCGAGTTCAGTTGAATTTAGTTGAGTTCAGTTGAATTTAGTTGAGTTCAGATGAGTTCAGTTGAGTTCAATTGAGTTGAATTGGGTTCAGTTGAATTGAATTGGGTTCAGTTGAGTTTAGTTGAGTTCAGTTGAATTTAGTTGAGTTCAGTTGAATTTAGTTGAGTTCCGTTGAGTTGAATTGGGTTCAGTTGAGTCCAGTTGAGTTCAGTGAGTTCCGTGAGTTAAGTTGAGTTCAGTCGAGTTCAGTCGAGTTCAGTTGAATTTAGTTGAGTTCAGTTGAGTTTAGTTGAGTCCAGTTGAGTTGAATTGGGTTCAGTTGAATTGAATTGGGTTCAGTTGAGTTTAGTTGAGTTCAGTTGAATTTAGTTGAGTTCAGTTGAATTTAGTTGAGTTCAGTTGAATTTAGTTGAGTTCCGTTGAGTTGAATTGGGTTCAGTTGAGTCCAGTTGAGTTCAGTGAGTTTCGTGAGTTAAGTTGAGTTCAGTGAGTTCAGTTGAGTTCAGTTCAGTTGAGTTCAGTTGAGTTTAGTTGAATTTAGTTGAGTTCAGTTGAATTTAGTTGAGTTCAGTTGAATTTAGTTGAGTTCAGTTGAGTTGAATTGGGTTCAGTTGAGTCCAGTTGATTTCAGTTAGTTCCGTGAGTTAACTTGAGTTCAGTTGACTCGAGTTGATTTAAGTTGAGTTGAGTTGAGTTGAGTTCGCCTTGCTAAAAAGCGATGAATGTGTATCTAACTCCTGTGTGCACCTACTAATCCTTAGCATTGGAACGACTCTAATGTGCCACTAAAAATTGCCACACTATTATTTAAAATAATTGTTACATTACTATTCCTGTACCTAACAAATTTCTAAAAATGTAAGTATTGTAAGCTGGAGTAATAGTGATAAATTTCATATGCATGAAAGGAAGTAAATCATGTATAAATATCCCAAGTCAAAAAATCTTTACTGAAAACAATTTTTCTTTTACAAAAAGATCCCATGGTCGACCAGATCGAAGTCGATGTTTAATAATTAGGAGGTCGTACCGTAAAATGTGTACGACCTTCCCGAACGTGTTTGACGGACTTCGGTTTCGCATTAGCGCGTGTAATCCTCTTAACACGGATTTCACAGGCGCTAACAATAACGGCGGCGCGATGTAGGGACCTGAAGAGAGTATAGGGTGACAGAGGGGCTCGGAGATTTTGTCGAGAAGCAGGAAAGAGATTGTCGGCGGTTCCACAAGTGCGCGCGGAAGACGCGATACAGACAGAAGAACACTTGGCGTTACATACCTCGGTACATTTATAGAAGCTACCCAACCCCGGCGTCGTATTATCATAAGTTTTAACTCGCGCTCGCTTCTTGCTGTCACTATAATTACGCGTAATGTCGCGTGGCCTTGCGAGAGTTGCGACTCTTATCTTCTTGTTTCGCTCGTTCTTGCTCTCCCCGGCCGTCCTTTTCTCGCCGCTCGACTTCTTTCTTCCTCGAAAACCCTCGGTCCCCCTTCTCCTTTTTCTCGCTTTTCCGCGTCGTCTGTCTTCCTGCCTCCTCTTCCCCGCTTCCCCCCGTTTTCCACCACAGGGACGCTAAAAGTACACAGAGACAGGCACACAATGACAACCGGAGTCTGCATCTGTTGAGCGGGCAATATACGTCTGCGTTAATTTAAAAGGGATACATAATAATACCAGCGCACGGGAACCCTCGGCGCATTTTCTCTGCCCTTTCCTTTAATTGCCAGCCCTTCACTGTTCACCACCTGTGCCCGAACGTAATCTTTTTTAGGGGTTGTTTTGCTACGGCCACTAAACCCCTGACCCTACGTTTGCCTTTCCCTTTTTACGCCCTGAGTTATCGTGGCCGGTGAAATCGGCCTTGGACGACGATTACTGCGAATTTCGGGCTTTAATTGTTGCCTGCGGTGAGTTACGAACACGTTCTGTTACGTCAAAGCGAAATTGCTTGGCTGATTTTATTTTGCCAAAATCAATTTTGCTTTCCCATTTCTGCGTCCCAAGTTATCGCGGCCAGTGAAATCGGCCTAAATTTTACTTTTTATACAACAGAACAGAAATTTTCTAATTTTTACCATATAATCCTGTACACCTCAACTTTAAACACGCATCACTTTCGAGCCAGTGAATTCCTCGCTTTGAAACTTCGATTTTTGCCATTTGCTCGTCAAGATGTACAGGATTGTATGGTAAAAAGTTAAAAATTTCTGGCTTGCCGAGGTGAAGTTTAGCCGAACGATTTCACGTAAAGAAGAAGTCGGTTCAAAATTAGGTACGTCGCAAATCGATGTGAGAATCACAGCAAACGAGAGCAGAGATTTTTTGCAAGACGATGAGAAGAAACGACGGTTATCAGAATCGAGAAAAAGATGGTGGGAGCTCGGTGGGATTAATTTATCACCGCAAAGATTGAGATTTTTCATCTATCCGCGCGAGCCTTCTGTTTTCCCGTATTTCCTTTTATTGTGTGACACAACCGTGTGTACATATTTGGTCATACCTGTAGAACGCGCGTTTTGCAAAATGCTGGTGCGACGAACCCCTGGGAAATCATATGGCACAGCTACACAGTCCACCGTTGCCGACGAAGAAATTTACTCTGCCCGACAAAAGCGATGTAATTCCTTTACAGGTAACAAGGATTGAAAGAAAGAATCTGTGCCGCGCGGCACGCTGCAAACTCAAATATACCTATATTCCTCGGCACTAATGACAATCTCGGGCAGAGTCTCGGTCTGAGAGATAACTTCTGACGGAACCTCGTCAGCGAATATCAGAACACCGACCTTTTTATGGGAACATTTGATTTGCTCGAATATTCTTCAGCGTTGATTTAACTCGATGTTACAAGCTCGTCTTCTCACGTTAAAAAATGTTTAACTGCATTTTACAGGACCCCAGAGGAATAGAAAACGAGGATGCTTAGTATCTAATTCGTAACGAGTTGTTAGATTAAGTTCTTATTATTTCTCTGTGCTGTAAGACATCAAGAAATATCCAAAACTAGACTGCTTTACAAAATTGCAAAGCACTTCTCGTTTAAAGTGCAATAAAATGGCGACAAAAAAATTACA
Organism: Halictus rubicundus; assembly: GCF_050948215.1. Lineage (NCBI taxonomy): Eukaryota > Metazoa > Arthropoda > Insecta > Hymenoptera > Halictidae > Halictus > Halictus rubicundus. The sequence goes on from NC_135166.1 coordinate 5,667,789, forward strand.
GATCGATTTTTAAAGAGTTATTTTAATGGGGAGACTTTCTTCTATAAGATCACTTCTGTAATCCGTAAAAATTCGGAAAAAGGAATCTGTAAAATTTCGAAAAAGCGACTTTAGTTCCCCCCTCCATTTCATGACGAACAAAATTTTTAAAATTGCTCAAATTTGTGAAAATAAGGATTTTAAAACCAGCACGGACTATAATATGATTTGTTTACAAGAAGTTACAGGAGTTCAAAGATCAACAATTTCGCAATCATAATTTACTGGTCTCTTGACTCTGTGAAGCAGTTTATTCAGTCACGTGTTTGATAAATGCCTTGCTCATTACAGTAAAATAAAACGAATACTCCAGTATCTGTGTATAATTAACAATTTTGTTTTTGATCTTACATACTCGTTGTGTACATTTATGGGTGCAATTCGCCCAAAAATTGGACGCGTCACGCATGGAATCAAATGCGGGATCTTTATCTTGCTTTATCTTGACGTACGTTCTACAAAGCCTAACTGATGAGTCCAACTAGCTGATCCAGGATGAAACGCAGAAGGGATTGGGCACGTATAAACTGGAGCTCTTGATACCCGGGCAACCGAGTACCTGGGTATAAGGGTAATAGGGTTACGGTTACCCGAATACACGTATGCTACAGTTAACCGATAAAATACGTTCACCCTTTGATACAACGATTTATAAATTTTTATGAAAAATTACCTGGCGTCCCTCTGCTACATCATATTAAACACAAATTTCGCTTCCTTTTTCCTCCAATAAAATCCACGAGAAAAAAGATTTTTTATCTGTTACTTTATATTTTTTTACTTTCAACTTCAACCCGTCTCGAGAAAGTTCTCATACTAATTCGGACACTTTATACGTTTTATTTGAATTTGTTCACTTTGAATAAATGTGTACTTTTTACTGTTCTATCGTACTGTTCAATTTTATTGTTGAATTTTACTGTTCATTTGTACTGTTCAATTGTGCTGTTTAATTGTGCTGTTCAATTGTGCTGTTCAATTGTGCTGTTCAATTGTGCTGTTTAATTGTGCTGTTCAATTGTGCTGTTTAATTGTGCTGTTCAATTGTGCTGTTCAATTGTGCTGTTCAATTTTACTGTTCAATTGTGCTGTTCAATTTTACTGTTGAATTGTGCTGTTCAATTTTACTGTTGAATTGTGCTGTTCAATTATAATATTCAATTTTACTGTTGAATTGTGCTGTTCAATTATAATATTCAATTTTACTGTTGAATTGTGCTGTTCAATTATAATATTCAATTTTACTGTTGAATTGTGCTGTTGAATTGTGCTGTTCAATTGTACTGTTCAATTTTACTGTTCAATTGTGCTGTTCAATTGTACTGTTCAATTTTACTGTTCAATTTTACTGTTCAATTTTACTGTTCAATTGTGCTGTTCAATTGTACTGTTCAATTTTACTGTTCAATTTTACTGTTCAATTGTGCTGTTCAATTGTGCTGTTCAATTGTACTGTTCAATTTTACTGTTCAATTGTGCTGTTGAATTGTGCTGTTCAATTTTACTGTTGAATTGTGCTGTTTAATTGTGCTGTTCAATTGTGCTGTTCAATTTTACTGTTCAATTTTACTGTTCAATTTTACTGTTCAATTGTGCTGTTCAATTTTACTGTTCTATTTTATTCCATAAAAGTTTAGATGCTACTCGTCCACAATCGAAATAAGTACAGTCCTTCTAAGGTAATATTAGACTACAAACTAGCTACTTTGAATACTAAATAGAGACAGATCGAAAACAGTAGTGAACGATAATAATACCTAGACTGCGCGAGTAGATGATCTACAAACCAGTGAAAGCAGAAAGTTCAAATGATTGACAGTAGAAATGAACGTCCAACTACCGCAACCAGGAGTTTATTCAGAGTACATACTTTGCCTTTGCATGAGGATAATCTAAAATCTATCTGAAGGTCTAACGAGAGACACTAGCGTCCCTGATATCCGAGAATGAAACTTATTTCGCGTTTATAGTTCCTCATCAACGACACACGCGACACATTAACTACGAAAAATCGCGTGATAGCGTTAACCGTGACGATCGTCTATCGCGTATAGCTTCGCGTTTTTATTCGGTCCGGCTATCGTGGAATCGAAATGTCGTGGGAGGGTGAATGTTAACGCGACGGTTGCGAGCCGCAAAGGGGATGACGCGTTTCTCATTTGCATGGAACGCGTTTAAACGTACCGGGATTTCACTCACGATTTTACCATGTGCGATAAGCAGAGCCCGATAATGGCAATAAGGACGGCAATTTGTCGCTCACGCTCGAAAGAATAATTTTCATCCGGCAATCGAGCGAATATCCCATGGTCCCGTTCCCTAATGTACACGCCTCGCATAATAATCCCGTAAGTTTCGCTCTTAACACGCACAAATTGCAACGTATGCTTCGCTCACCCTCTCTCGTTCTCTTTCTCTCTCTCTCTCTCTCTCTCTCTCTCTCTCTCTCTCTCTCTCTCTCTTTCTCCCTTAGTCTCTCGTGCTCTCTTGCCCTGTTGGGAACGTTTCGAAAATTACGCCGGTGTACGAGTCGAGGCAAGAGTCCCGGACTAGCGTATAATGGTTTATTAGACGGTGGAAAGAGAAGTTTCCCACTTCCACGTGACTCCGTGTCTTAGAAGTCGCCGTCCCCCCCTGTTCGCAAACCACAGCTTCCGCGCTGCTCGAGACAAGCTTTACGATGCTTTAGCCAAGATTCATTAGAAACCGATACAAGGGGAGCAATTAGGCCGGTTTATAGCGGTCTTTATGGCAAATTAGCTGGCGAGTGAAACGGGCTACTCCGGTACCTTCGCGTTTTTCCTTTGTTGTCGATAGGAAAAAGTTATTCGTAGTACTCGCAATTTTTTGGGCAACTACTTCCGCGAGAAAGCAATAATTAATTTTGATTCGATCATTAAAATTGTTAGAAATTTCCGGACCCCACGTGGAAACCTCCGATTGTCAGTGGACGTCTTTACGTACGTCGGAATCGTTGACTCGTACTACTGAATTTTTCTCGTCGCGCGTACTGTTTGAAATATTTCCGAATTAGCATAGCCAATTAACTCAACTTTTGGTTCTCGTTTCGCATGATATATCACATGGAAATTTGCACAATATTATTAACGGCGTCAAAAGAATCTGCTTATCAGGAAACAAGATAAAAATTGTCTACATCAATTGCAAGGAGCAGCAGATATATACAAGTCTGTTTCTTTCGTTAAAAGTTTTAAGAAAATTGAACTAATATACCGATGGTCCTAAATTCTTGCAATTCTTTCAAGGTTTTAAACGTTACCTACTTGTTTTGTCACAAATTCATAAAATCCTCGGATAGTAGAAATTTAAGGATTTACGACAAAAACGAGTAAAACCTGGAACACTACACAAACGTAAAAGAAATGTAAGGGTATCTACATATCTTCAACTCATTCAAACAGGAAGGAACAAATTCTTATCTCATCCCGGTACCTCGCAATTACCGCTGAAAATAATTCTACTAATTAGACTGCGGATCTTTATGCGAGACAAAACTTTTATTTATCAATTCTAAGAAACAGAAGCCAATTAAATAGCTCTCTCTTCTTTCACCAATTTCAGTGAAAATAATACTACACTGGTGTCTTCAAGCTCTCTTAAAACTGTATAAAAAATGATTCCATATTACAAAAGTGTACCCAAAATCAATTACAAAAAAAAAATTATAACGTGGACGTACCACACAACATTGGAAAGAATTCATGAAAAATTGGTAAAATTTTCGGCGTTTACACGAGACAGCTCTCTTGATGTCTCCATTGTTTTGGATTGTCGTGTATGCATAGGACCCTCGATCCGCTAATAATCAGGCAGGCCTTCGTTCCCGATCTGTGTAATGCAAAGCGACGCGATTTTCCGACCCGGGGGGCCGGTCGATCGCGCGAGGATCGTGACGAGAGACAGTCTGGAAAGGCACTCCCGATTTCAGGTGAGTTTAGTTAGCGGTCCGATCGAATAGAGCCGTCAGTCAAGCGTGGAGCGGCCGTAACGCGACGTGGGTTCCGACGTTGAAGGCTTTCATTTGAATGAATCGATGGCCGGGGCAAAGAACCGGCTGTAAGAAAGAGGGATTTCGTGATGATGATTGAAGTTCCCATAGCGGGCGCGCACGAGATGTCGCGTCGCTTCCAGAAAAAGAAAGTGGTGTGCGTTCGTGTGTATGTGTATGTGTATGCGTGCATGCGCGCGGGTAAGGGCGCGCGAAGAGGAAAGAGAAGAGGCGGGGGAAGGGAGGGGGATGGTAGGATTGGGTAGCGGCTAGAACGAAGGAGGAATGAAGGGAATTAGGGGTGAGTGTGTGGTCCAGTAAGCGGCACTCTTCAATTCCGCGCTGCGGAGCGCCAGTGTAGCCCCGTCATTTGCATATGAATCAGGATCAGAGGAGCGCGCCGAGGTCTCCGAGCGTGTACGTAGCCGGCCATGATACGGGGACAAACAATCGCTCGCAATTATGCAAATCCCGTTGCAGTTGCACGATGTCTTGGAAAAAAAGCCAGGGTGAGAGAGTGAGAGAGAGGGTGGGAGGGGGTTGGAAAACGAGCTCGTTCGTTCTGCGAACCCGTGCGAGCTGCACGAAGAGAGAAAGAGAGAGAGAGGGGGGGGGACTAAGGGGTTAGGGAATCAGGTGAGGGGACAGGTGAGGGTGTGACGCGCGAGCAGGATGGACAATGAGTAACGAAAGGTCAGGGAATAGAGTAGATACATCGAAGGTTGCGCGATCAAGAGCGGAATCAAGTGTGCCCGGACCCGGTATCGATTATCGACTCGTTCACTTTGCCATTGTGTGTCTCACCCCTTTTCCCCCTTCGGCCTCACCCCCCTTCCGGGGCTCTATATATCGACCGCATCACTGAAAACTGGCCATCCGCATTAGCAGTCCCCACTAAAAACCCTCTACGTTGCCGAAATCTCACGAGCACACCTACGTCCGGATCCCTTTCTCCCATTTCTCTCTTTCTGTGCGGTCATCTCTCTCTCTCCCTCTCGTTCTCTGTCCGTCTCTCTCCCTTGTTCCTCTCTCCTCTCTTTCGCATTTGCATATGAATCCGAATTGGGCGTGAGGGATGGTCGGCGGTTGGCCACCATTGCGGGAGACGATAGAGACGACCCGAAAAGGGAAGAGAAACCTACAGAGAAATACGTGTATGTGTCGCGTATGCAGAACGTGTACACTATAAATTGCTGCCCCGAACGCCGCCCTTTATTTCTGATCCCCCGACACGTCTGATATTGTTTAAGCCTCGCGAACAGATTGCCGGCACTAGGATTTTATTGATTAGGAGATTGTTCCGGGATCCTACCTTTGCGAATCGAACCTGTCCCCAAGCTGCTACCTGCTGGTGTTACGTATGCTGCGAGTACTGTAGTGTGACGTACGGAGAATTAGCTCCCAGCCTTAATTGTTTTAAAAAAGTGTCCTACTACTAGATGCAGATCCGTTTGCAGTGACATTGCTCTGTAATTTAACACATGTGACTTTACATTACTATTCTAAAAATTAATTTTTAGAAAGAAACAAATTTCTATTTCGTTTCTGCAATTTCCTAGAAACTAAACTCGGTGCCGATTCATCTAGCTTGGCAGAGAACCTAAAGTCGTTCGGTCCGTTTCTTGGAAAAGTTGTTCCGGTTTGTGGTGTGTGCCATCAATTATGAAACTGGCTCTGTGTATTCAGAGACACGACAAACGAGGTTCAAAAATGGTTTGAGATCGATCTTTTATTTTTCACGGATCGTAATTTTTTTCGCAACTTTTTTCCGACCTGAAATCTCGCTGCAGTATCACGGGAACAACCGTAAGTGTTCTCGAAATCGGCAAAGTTGCCTCCGCTCCCCAGTCACCTCGGCTCGAACGCGTATTGCGGTTGTAATTTCCGTAATACTCGGGGCCGAATTCGCGTGTATACGTGGCCGCACACGCACTTCCGATTTGCACGGTGAAGTTCGAAACCGGGACGAAACCCTCGATAATTAATAGTCCTACTGGAATCAGGAAGTTTGCAGCCGGAGTATTGGGAAATTATTGCCTCCGAATGGACAAGCGTATCGGCCGTTGAGTGTGTGTTGACTGCAATTTGGAAAAGCATCGAGAACATTCGAACGAGACGAGTGCATTGAACAAATGGTTTTCGCGTTCTGCTTTCCGTCCGGGCGGCGGGGAATTATTATCAGAATACGTCAGAATATTATTGCACCCTTGTGGCATTGTTTTGGAGGACTATAAAACGAACCAGTAAATCTTCGCAATTTAAAGGAAAAGTTTCGAGAACGACAGAAACAGGTCCATTTTTGCTCACCGTTTGAATACTCTGATGATTTTTTTTATGTAATTTTTTTAATTGTTTGACATAGCTGTTATTTGTTCTGTATCAGTTTCTGCAATCTTGTGTTCACATCGTTTGGAACTTGTTTGCCATTTTGAACTTTTTCGACACAGCGAACAGTCCATTGTCCTTCCTCGAGTTTCCACAAATGGAAAAAGGACACAATTTTTATACGGCATTGTGTACTGTACCGTGTGTCTCTGTTTTGGTTTGTATCAGTTGATGCAATCTTATATTCCATCGATATTTCGATATTTCTATTAAGCAGCGCAACCGTAAATGCGATTTCATATTTGAATCTTGATTCTATATTCATGCTTAAATCAGCGTCTGCTGACTGGACAATTGCTTGTTACAGAACAGCTATTGGATCGTATTGCGGGCATTTTTAAATTGATTACCAGGCTGAAGTCCGCTGGATTACTCTTGTCGTAATATCTGCATACGATTTTTATGCCGAATTATTCGGAATTCATTGCGAAACATCGAGAAAAAACGAAGCTTTCAATCCCCTTACAATGAACATCGTACGGAAAATTAGAGTTTCGGTGAATAAAAAATTCTCAAAAAGTCTTGGAACCTTTAAAAATTATAAAATGCCAATTCTAGACTATGCACTCGAAGCCATTTTAACTCTAAAACGAAACATGTCTTCCGACCTAGGATATTTCTCTTCTATATACAGGGTGGCCCACATAACTCTGAACAGCTCAATATCTCGAAAACTATGCCATCGATTTTAAAGTTCTTAGTCTTAAATTGCATGGAACTGAAGGGCCTTTCTGACTACATAAACGTGAAGTGGCCTCCCTACCCTTTTAACGGGGGAGGGGAGGTACCTTTATAATTTTAAATGGAACCCCCTATCAAATGTTACATATTTAGATTCTACCGGAAAAAACAAGTCAATTTTGTCTGAAACATTTTTTTGTCAGATACTTCCATGATGAGATATAACAGTTTGAAGTAAGTAACAGTACAGTACAGTTTGTATATTTTTTCATGCTATACATACGAAAATGGTGCAATTTGCTCGTACAATACTGAAATGTTTAGTAATTTATCACATGAAAAGAAATTAAATAATGTAAAAAATCTTTTGTATAATGATACAGCAATTTTCAGTGGCGCCCTTACAGTCGCCATTCGAGTGCTAAGGGTTAAGTGTCAAGCACTAAAATGAGATAATTTTTAATCACCTTGCGATCCTAGCGGATCTGCTTAGTAAAAACCAATATGGCGGCGCCCTGATCTGTCAAAATCGCTTGAAATCGGCCCACTTCACACGTGTGTCACTTTTGAACCAGTGAACACCGGCCATTCATATCAACATTTTTGGCATTTTCTTGTCAAAGTCTCTAGGATTATATAAAAAGAAAGTTGAACATTTCTGGTCCCCCAAGGTGAAGTTCGGCAAAGTGAAGGACAAACGACGGTCACTTGAGATCAAACGGAGTGGGGAAATATATTGTCATTCTATTTCATTAAATCTCGATATAATCTGCTGTCTTCAGCCGAGTACACTGCTCATACCGGGTATATCTGAACAGCAATAGACGGTGCACTGCAATGTATAATTACTTTGACCATGCGACGGCACAAAAAGCTTTGCAAAATTCAGATCCACATTGCGAGCGAGGTGTAACAGAGGGCATATCGCGGAACGTGCCCACGGTCCGGCGGCCCATTGAAAAACATTAACGCGATCCCCGATGCCTGCGAATCCCGTATATAATTTATCGAATTAATGAACTTGCCAGAGAGAGAGAGAGGGAGAGAACGGCTGTTGCGCAATTCACGTTTCCCCGCGGGTACGTGTCCAGCATCTCGACAGCGGGCGCGTGTCTTGATTAGCAAAAGCCACGTGAATATAAACGCGCCGTGGCGCGCACGATCCGGGCCAGATATCATCTACGGTTCTTTCAGCGAGCGATGGGGCAAGAAATCATCGCGAAATTTCCGCAAACGGGCGAGAAACACGTTACATCGAATGGCGGCGGCGGCTGAGAGCCAGCTGCTGATGGCGCCGTGGAATTTCGCGTCGTGCGTCGCCGTCGTCGTTCGGCAAGTTATCCGTAAAGTCCCCGAGTCACGTTGCAAAACTTGTATAACGCGTTGCCTCGTGACTGCGGTCGACTTCATTCCCTTTTCGGGTGGCGGTAATTAATGGCGTCGCGTTTCAATGAACCAGAGAAATTCGCCTGTCGCCGGCTGGTTCGAACCGGGATTTTTCATTTGCGGCCAGCTTCAACTTCCGCCGAACAATTTAACTTTTGACCGGGCGAAGGTCTACATGCCCACATGGAGAACAGTTCGTGGAAAAAGCTTAATGAAACGCCTCGACGCGGAACTTTCTTCGGAAAGTCGGCCCCGTGCCCGCCAGGCTCTCAATACCGCGCCGACAAACTTCGGTTACGTTGCCGTTCACTCTTCCCACCCCCTCCCCCTCCCCCGAGTCTTTTAATATATTATTACAGCGGTAATTATCATTCTTTTTATTGCCGCGTAACCGCGAACTTCCGAGCTAACCTCCTTCGTTAACGTTGACTTAGGCGGTCGGCTGTATTTTTTGTGCTTCTCGCGGCCCTTGGATTTTCAATTCTTGCGTGCTGCTGAAATCGCTGCTCGAATTTTGCGAACTCAAGCGGCGCCATGTTGACCCGGTTAATGGAAAAACTTAGTTTCAACAACAAATTTTTGGGTGCCTTTGCAACTTTGTTCCGGCGAGAAGTTTGTTTCAGATATAGCATATTAAAAACATTTAACGAATTTCAATATACTGTTGCAAAACTATACTTAATGACAATTTTTGAAAAATAAACGTAGATGTCTATGCAACTACTGTATCTGACAATGCATGTGACAATTTTTATTTTACTGTGGGAGTAGCATTACTGTGTCCGTATTAATTATACTTATCTTTAATGTATACTAACTGGTGAATAAACTGAAAAAATGTAATATCTCTCTTTTAATATTCATTATGCTCTAGAAACAAGTATAATTAATATAAGCAGTAATTGGTACTCCCATAGTAATTGGGTCTCTCGCCCTATGTAAGGTAAAAATTGTTTGCATCAACTGCAACATGCAAGAGCTGAATAGAAATTTTTTTCATGCTTTTATGCTACTGCTTTAAATTGCACCCACTCGTTTTTGTCACAAACGCATAAAATTCGCAGTCTTGCGACAAGTGTATCATAGTAATACACATAAAACCCTCGCGGAGGCTCTTGTTAATTGTTCGATGTCGTCGGAAATATTTTCAAGCTGTATGTGATGAATTCAACGAAAACAATGGACAAGTGGAATAACGGTGGAAACAAATACGAAAGCACTTCGAAAGTCGCAAAAATTCTTCAGTGAGAAGTGGAGGCACTTCGTGACCTGTTTCGTGCAGAGAAAAGTCCTCTTTATGGCCTTGAGATAGCAGAATAGGACAAGTGCCATAAATAGCCGACTATTTATCTGAAAAGCGTTCTCCGAGAGTTTAAACGCGTTTTTCTCGTAATTTTTCAGCCTTATCCCCCGCGATTTTCTCAAAAATTACACACTTGATCTTTGTCCTTTCACAAATATATTCCACATAATAGATCTTCTGAAAAGTACGTTTCGTCGTCGATTAGTATACCCAATTCCAAATCGGAGTAGCTTCGCAGGTAAACGAATTAATAGAAATATTTATAGAAAATGCAAAACACACGGAAAAATAACTATTGGGATTAATAGATAAAATTATCAGAATTATCTGAATGCTCTTCATCCAGTTGACACCATAAAAAGTGATAAAAATCGCGTTATCTTTTGGATGAAATACTGCGGACACATCTCGAACGAATCGCGTCGGAATTGGTACGGCCGCCGGATGCGAGCATCGGCGAGAGAGTTTAGCAAAAAGAAAATCAAAGTTAATTCTGCGAAACTCCCCGTTCACCTGGCCAGAATCGCGACAGAATCGCGAAGTTGGTTGACTCGTTCGAAACTCCCGGGCGAAATTCGATTCCCGGTAATCATTCTATTGATAACGTTTCTTTCGGAAGTAACCGCTCGGCGAATGGGAGGTGCGCGGGAAAAGTTGGCGAAATAAAAATTATCCTCCACAGTGGACCCGTACAAACGACTCTCAAAGGTGATGAGAGGAGAGTGTTCCCGCCGGCTGACCAGGCACCTTCTTGTTCTACTGAAACGAATTCCACAACTCCGATTCCGCGGAACTTTCGAAATTCCGGCCAACTTTCTGCCTTGCTCGAATTGCATGAACAGATTTTCCTATTGCGCCCCAACTTCGAATCCCCCTATTTCAGACAAACATTTTTGTTTACTTTATCCGCCGTCCGTACCGGAACTCGAAACGCGAGTTCCCGTTGCGAAATATCCACGATCGGACCGAAAAATTATATAATCGTTCCTAACTTCTTCGCGGAGAATGCGAACAGATGAAAATCATTCGAATTTGTTCGTTACGTGAAATTGATTTTATTTTCCATGTAAAGTAACGAGTACTTTGTAGTTGACAGTTTCAAAATTGATGAAACATTCATATTTAATTTTTATTTATTAGGATTACGAACTGAAATACACCAGAATAATTTGAATTTATTCGTGAGATGTAACGCGAACTGCGTATTAATTAACATACCGAGCGTAATTAGGATATAACATTCGAAATGTTCATACTTAAATAAATTCCTATTCAACTTTTTTATTAACACGTTGACCGACATGGCAGCCATATGTGCGTGATAGAATTATTTGTCCAGGTTTTAAAATGAATTTTTACGTTGATATATTCATTGTACCGATTAGGATCTGTAAAATGCTTGAAAGTCGGAGGACTATTCAATATCATACATTTAATTTTTTTCAATTTTTATTTCATTAAATAACTAACTTCGATTTTATGGAATTTTTGAGATTTCCATTATTAGCAATTTAATCAATTTCTTGTTGATCACTGGACTGAAATAGGGGCCATTTATGAATTTTTTTGTTCTTTCAATAATTCGAGTAAGTCGGAATAGTGTACCCCTTCTTGTCAGAGATGCATAAAATCTAATTAAAAAACAGAACGTTCGAATAAAATTACAAGAAACAGTGAACACCGCATTGGTTAACTCTTCGAGGACGAACGTTGTCATATTGGCAACATTAAGGTCTACGTACTTCATTTTTAAAATTGCCAGGAAATAATTTAATTAGTGTACTGACAAGAGATCTGTATCTATTTTTATTTCGCCCTAGAACTGAAGACTGTGATTTAGTGTTTCAAATTAAAGATTTAATATTTAAATATTTTTTTCTTGATTTAATATTTCAAAAATCTTTGCAATTTTCCCGTCAAGGGTTAAATGGAAACGGCAAGTATTTGCAGCGCAGCGGCTGCCGAAAAGAACGCGTTTTACAAAACAGTGGTCGAGTCGATGTCTCAGTGATTCAAAGTGCACTTCGCGGCGAGATTCCGATAAATTACAGAAGGTTCCCCGGTGATTTATTACGCGATTCTACGATTGAATGAGTTGAATTAAGCCCTGGGTCCGGCTGATCTGATCTCACGCTGTCCAGCGAGGTTAAGCCCTTGGTCAAAGAGCTGGTTTTTCCTTTTGGTTTCCGTGAATCTCGCGGAATACCGTAGATTACTGATGCGTACGAATACCGAGCTGCCACTGATGCGTACACATCCGTCGTTTAGAAACACGCACACGCGTACCTCCCTACAGGAGGGCTTTACTGATTACTCAGTCGCCATAGAAGACAACCTTGTGACCAGGCGGAGGGTAATCACTGGCACCGTGCTGCCCCGAGACTTTAACGACGCGGCCTAACGATGTGACGCCGTATCATGAGATTCCGACAATGCGTTTCCCCCGTCCGCAAAATGACCCCGTGTGCTCATCTTCATCGGTATTTTTCAATAAAGATGAGCTACGCCGTTGAAGCGGTACGAACAGCTTCTCCTCCCTTCCCCCCTCCCCTCTCCCCCTCCTCCTCGTCTGTGTTTTTGCTCGCAGTCCGGTTACATTCTCGCGCTATTACCGTGCAGGCTCCCGGATCTTTATGGAAATTCTGGATTTCTTGCCGCGATCCTCGCGAACTGTAATGCGATTCGAATTGTTTCCTTCCATTTAGGATTTTCTTCGGACCGAAACACCGCCATTAATATTCGGACACCCCTCGAAACCGACTCGATCAAGCAAGAAACCTGTTTGACAAAGAAACCTCCAAATTGGAACAAACGAGCTCGGCAGTCTCGAGAGGGACCTTTCTTTTGAGTCAGGTGTCGAAGAAGTTTTGGAAAAATTGCAGTTGCTTTTTCTGTTCTACGCTGGAGGATGTATCTTACAACACGAGAAAATATGAAGAACGTATATGTTAGGGGGACCCATGAGTAATCAATTATTTTGAAATCTAAGACAAACTGTGTAGTAAATTCAAATTTTTATTTCTTCATTTATTATATAATATCAGTATCATTATCAAGGACAATTTGCCATCTTTCCTCCATATTTTCAATCCCCCTCTTATAGAAATCCAGGCTTCGTGAAGCAAAATATGACTCCAGGTGCCTCCTTACATCTTCTACAGAAGTGAATGTTTTATTTCTTAAATAATGCTCCAGAGATCTGAAAAGATCAGAGGGAGACTTCCCATTGCAATTCTTTGATTTTTTCCTAAGTGAGCTGTATGGGGCCGCGCATTGTCAATTTGCAGTATTACACCTTTTCTGTGGACTAAAGATGCCCTCTTTTTCAATAGTTCTGAATACAGCCGTTGCAATTGCTGACAATACAACTCATCAGTAACTGTTTCTCCAGGTTTCAACAACTCAAAGTGAATTATGCCACGACAGTCCCACCAAATGCACAGTAACACCTTCCTAAGTGATAAGCTAGGTTTAGGGGTTGACATTGCGGTTTGATTTGCAGAAAGCCATTGCTTGGAACGCTTTATGTTATCATAAAGAATCCATTTTTCATCTCCGGTAACGATTCTGCTAAGAAATGGATCTCCACGAAATCTGGATAGCAATCAAGTGCAAATTGATCGACGAATATTCTTGTTGGTCTCAGATAATTGATGCGGTACCCATATTCCTTGCCTATATGCCTTTCCCATTTCGTGTAGGTGCCTTTGTATTAGGACCTTGAATAAGTTCTCGCTGTTTCTTCAAAAATGGCAGTAGCAGTACCCCGTTCGTGGAATTTCGAATGGTAACACACATGCAAGGCAGTAGTGTATCTAACCTTAAATTTCAGTGTATGGTAGTTCACTTTAGTGTAAACAAAGTAATTTTTTCTTAGTTCTGAAAATGTCTACTTTTGTGCCAAATAAAGTGTATTTGCGGGGAATTTTATTGCACTGCTTTATTCAAAAGAAATCTGCAGCTGAAGCACATAGAATTCTTGTTGAGACTTATGGTGACAATGCTTTGTCGGATACGACATGCAGAGACTGGTTTCGACGCTTCAAAAATAATGATTTTGAACTTGAGGATAAAGAACGTTTTGGCGCACCGAAAAAATTTGAAGACGAAAAGTTCGAGGAATTACTCGATCAAGACCGATGTCAGACGCTAGCAGAACTTGGAAAAACATTACAAGTAGATGAGTCAACTGTTTCATAACGTTTAAAAGTTTTAGGAATGATCCAGAAGCAAGGACATTGGGTAAAAGCTTTTATTTTGTAAAAGAAACAGCGAGAACTTATTCAAGGTCCTAATATAGTTGACCACGTGGACCCAAGGTTTCTCGATAATTCTTGTATACTTAATTTTGGATCAGCTTCCACTAGAGATTTTAGGGTGTCATTATCAAATTCAACTGGTCCACTTCGAGGCCTGTCAGAGAGATCATAATCATCAGCAGCAAACCTTCTGAACCAACGTTAACGCTTGTTGGCCTTCAATACATCTCCATCAACATCGCAAATTTTCCTTGTTGTTACCGTTGCATTATGTTGGATTTTATTTCATAAATAGAACAAAATGAATCTGTTATTTCTTTAGAAGGAAGGATCGTTTGAATCGGCTTTTGATATACATTGTATCTGCAGTTAATATACATTGTATCTGCAGTTAATATACATTGTATGTTGTCCCCGGCATGAGACCCTCGATCCTCAGTTGTTCATATTGGACTGTTGCTCCTCCGTTTCATTTTCTTGTTTCATTCGCGACGTTTCTCTCAAACCGTGAAGACGTGTCTGACGACGTGCTTTTAGAGAATCAATTGAAATAGAAGAATTATTTCGTGTACAGATGAAGAGTGTGATTTCATTATAAACACCCATATCCCAATACATTAAATCCCGCATGAAAATGAAAAAGTATGCAATGTTGTTGTAAAAAGTATGCAGGGGTGTAAAAAGAAATTATACTGTTTAGAATATTTTCAACACAGGCTGCTTTACCGAAAACTGTAAAAGAGTACGTGTTTCCTCTTCAACGATCGGTACAGAACCAAAGGCTAAACAAACACTTTGCAAATAATTGATTACTTATGGGTACCCCTAATAGGTGGTCCGAGAAACGAAAAAGTAAAAAATGAACCGAGAAGTGAAAATTATAAATTGAAGATGATGCGACAGTATGCTCGGCTTAGAAAGAGGCGAGCCTTTTTAAGCTCGTTCGTGCTTAACCTGCTGTTCGCATCGACCACACCAGGAAACCGAGCGAAATCACCCCTAGAGCGAGCATACGAGCGCGCCGTGATAAAGCTAATGAATTTTTCTCGTTGCCAGCTGATACGGCGAGGAGGATGTTACTGTCAGAGAGGGTGGGATTGTTGCTGGGGAGGGGGGGGGGGGGCGGGGGAAAACGGATGCGAGTGTTTAGAATGCGAGTTAGGGCACGCAGCTCGGGTACACGCGATACAAATGGGCCCGCGGTTACCGATGTAAGATTAAGTAGACGATACCGACCTCGTAATCCAGTCTGTATCTGATAGCGCGGTTCCCGTATAAACAGACGTTCGAGATCGTCTTTGATAGCAACGGCCACTTTAGACCGTAGCTTCACGGGCCTGTACAAATAGACGAATGAATCATGTTACTGCTTACTCTCGGGCCCCGGCCTAAAGCTCCGAAGGAAGTTCTGCGCTGAGTTTTGCCAGGTATCGGCCAGATATCGAGCGCTCTGAATTGGATGAATAATAGCGAAGCCGCCGCGGAAGTTAAAACGTTTACGTTCTTATCGGGGCTCTATCTTCGGCCCGGAACACCTTGTTGATACCGGGCACCGATTTGTCGTTCCGATCTACCGGGGCCGTTGTATATTGTCGGCACTGTATCACTTATGGCTTACAAGCTCGTAACCCTAAAAGCGTCCGAGGCCTTCCGGTTCGTTCTGCCCGATACACGTCTCGCCCCCGTGCCGCTTGATAAACGACAGCCTCCGGTTTGTACGAATTAATCGAGAGATCCGCATCCGACTATCGATATCTTCCCCTTGAATCTTCCTTCCTTGTTGCAGAAGCTCTCTATTATACAATCATAAATTGAAGACTGTGTTTGACAGTGTACACCGTGTCGATGAAGGCTTTTGTTATTTGATAATCGCCTTATTTGACACCAGGTTCACGGGACCTATCAAAATGACGGGTTATTTATATTCTAAAGATGCATCCTTGAGGATAATTATTCAACAAATTTATTTCTTTGGGTATATGCTATTTTAAATTGATTGCTAGAAATTTGGCAAGCAGGTTCTCGTTATTTTTATAAAGTAATGTAAAATAGTCACTTTTAGTGCTCCGTGAACCTAGTGTTAAAAGGTCGACAAAATTGACCCTTATATTTTTGGTCTTTATGGTGCCGAGAATGTACATCAGACTTGACTTGAACAATCTAACTTAACTCACGTACTTTCAGTCTAACATCACTTCATTTTGAATTTATAATTACTAGTCTGCGGATTTGATGTATTTATGACGAAATTTAACTGGCAAAATAGGAAACAGAGTAAAGATTAAACGAATTTAAACGTATCAATTTAGTTTCACTTGAAAGAAGAAACAAATTTTTATACAGCTCCTGTTCCTAAAAATTAATTGAGAACATTTTTATTTTGTACAAAAATGTCTATTAGTTATCACGAATCAAGAGACTCACATTTTATCCTTGTTTCCGAATCGCCGTACGTTCTTCAGGGTGAAAATTTATCCACAAGGGTTAAACACAGTAAAATTGAATACTGAGCACTGTAAAATGTTTGACTTGAAAACATAGTATTACAAATGGCGCACAATGCGTCGATTTAAAATGTAAATCAAAAGGGGCCACCTATTTACGAGAGTAATGATTGTTTCAGATTTTCATTTTGCATAAAAATTCATGCTTTACTCTAGTCTGAAGCTCGTGGTCGTACGCTTTCGTTGAAATTCCGAATCATGCTCGTCAAGAAGCTGGCGGTCTCTCGAGCACACTGAACCTTGATATAGTTCGGTTTTAATTTCGTGGGAAAATTCATTCCGGTCGCATAATTCCTGTAGAGTCAACAATCGCGAAAATCATTCTCGAAAACTGTTTTCAACGGAGAGGGTTGGGCGGGGAGAAAGCGTTAATCCGCCTTTATCACTCTCCGCGCGCAGAAAATCATCCTCGGCTCGCGTGCGTCAGAAATCCCGTCGCTTGTTGTATAATTTAACGGTGCTCTTTCCGCGCGTTTCCGTCGAGGACAGAACGTAACCATGGCAACTGCGGAACACGCCGGGGTCCGGCTGCAATTCGCGCGAACAAACGTCTTTTAACTGTTATTAATTGCCGGGTATTAATATAAACGGTGGGCTTAAGGAGAATTAATGTACCCATCCGCGACTTAGCAGGCTCGCGGAAAATCTGACCCCGGTTTGCTGGATTTACGTTGGGTTATTCGAAAACCTGGCCTGGCCCCGAGGAAATTAGCGTTAGGTCATACACGAGCCCGCTGTATTATTCCTTTCTCTCTCGCTATACCATCGCACACAGGTTTTCGAGCACAATGCCCCGTATTTTCGCGAGCTATGCTCGATTAAAGATAATGTTTGGCTTGTCTGCTGTTTGGCGAACCGGTATCCTTCCCCCTCTCCTCACCCTTCACCGGAGGGGTGAGGCGCATATTTCGGTAATTGTTTCTTCATTGTGATTTATTCCATTCCTCCGCGAATCGTCGTCCAGCACGTTCCACGGAATTGATGCGAGCGCGCTTGGCCAAGTTCCATTCGATCCTGCAGACGTCCAAATGGAAGAGCGGATGAAAAATCACGACAGCTTTTGACTTTTGCTATCGGTTATTGGCTGTTTCGATTTTTAACGCGATACCGTGTTAGGTTCGCGAGGAGCTCGCTTTACGATGTCCGTCAAAGGGTCAACGCGTGCAGTTTGAAATTGTTTATTGGTGTAACTGCTGCAATTTAATTCTGCCGTTTCGTCGCGAGTACAAAACGTTTCGCAGTCTGGCTACAATAAATCTCGTCTTTTCTATTCTCATGTTATTAACCCTTAGCACTCGAATGGTGACTGTAAGGCACCACTAAAAATTGCCGTATCATTATTAAAAATATTGTTTACATTATTAAATTTGTTTGTATTGAATAAATTACTAAACATTCCGGTATTGTACGAGTAAGTTGCACCATTTTCGTATGTATAACATGAAAGAAAGATATATCAAAGGGCAATATTCTAGGTCGGAAGAAATGTTTCATTTTGGAGTTAAAGTAGCTTCGAGTGCAAAGGGTTGATATCATAGTTATAGATATTTCACCGATACAGTTTTATTCCGATATAAGGCGATGGCTCGGGACCGGCTCTCGTCGTGTTTCGGACGAGAGTGCCTAATCGGCTTGACTTTGTTGTGCAAAGTGATACACTATATCGGTTTTCTTATTTCCTATTTCGATTTTATTGTAAATAAAAAGGCGTCGTCTTACAGCGGAATAAAATTGTACAAATTGGTGGTCGCTCGAGCCGATCTGCACGGGTCACGAATGACTCCGGCACAGCGTACGGAGGGTTAACTCTCAACTAAAGCATTCCTAACTCGACAATTATAAACGAATCGTCCTTGGAACGGAAAAGCATGCACCACCAAAAGAAGAACAAATCTTTGATGCTTTCAACAAAAAGAGAATTAACGTAGCGATACGCGCGTTGCATCAGATCCAACTGATAATTTCATCGTGGATGCAGCTGCTATCGTCTTCGAGATCATTCCCCGATAAAATCAGATGACTCGAACCATTCGAATATCATCGACATCGCGAACGTTTTCCCCTTCGGAAGAGTTAAATTTCTACGCGAGGCTCGCAGCCGCCGCGCAGGGTGCAGCGGCATTAGAATTTTCAGGACGTTACAATGAATTGATACAGCGTTCCTCGGCGCGCTCGGTGGCCATTTCAACAAGCGAAATTCCATGTCCGACCATTAATTAAGAACTGATCCGTTGCGCCATAATTTCCGGGTCTTTCATAGTCTGTCTTATCGTATTCGCAGATAAGCATGTTTGTTCATACTTCAGCCCCGGTTACACGGCAGCAAAACGAGGTACGAGAACCCGGCGGCCGGGGTGTGCATGATCAGATCGAGCGTTGCTGGGTAATCCTGGAATCTGGCTGGCTCACGCGGCGCGCCCCTTTTTCATTCATCTTTTCACTTTCACCACTGCGTCACATTAACGCACGCAATTATTACGGCCGTTATCGCGGCATCTCCTCTCCCTTGCTCACTCTCTCTCTCTCTGAGATTTTCTCGCTCTCCTGATTCTCTCTCTCTCTCTCTCTCTCTCTTGGCCTCTCTTCTGCCGGTCTCGGAGGAGGAACGTGGAACGCTCGTTCCCGGTTTTTACGCTATATTAACGCATTCGCGTGCCAAGAGCCGAGGGGAGTCTGTGCTCTATGGCCAGGGTTCCGTGTGTATGCGAGAGAGCCGAGGCTCGACTTGACTCCAACAAGCTCCTCTCCGCTGCCTACGGAACTTTTGACATGCGTGTATTTACCAACCGCACAGACTCGGCGGTTGGTAAATTGCATATCCCAATGTACGCGCTAGGGTCATACATGCCCGCCGGTGTGTATCGAGTTATCCCAGTTCCGAGCCATAGACCAGTCGTGGTTTGCCTGCTACCGCATAGTTCGCAATGCTTCTAATTCTGCCTACCTCTCCTCACTTGTCTCTCTGCTTCCGTTTACCTAACTCATTTCGCCGTCCTCTTCCATCGCGAGCGAGCCAGCTCACGCCCCTCTTTCCGCGCTGTCCGTCCCTCGCGCGCGTTTGCCAACCGGAGAATCGATGGGAACCCGAAAGATGCTTGGCTCTTCCGATCGTCATCGACTCCATCGTTTGTCCCGTTCAATATTCTATAATATTTATGTCACGCGATATTTTCCGTGTGATTTCACCACGTTTTTATTAGGACCTTGAACAAGTTCTCGCTGTTTCTTCAAAAATGGCAGTAGCAGTACCCCGTTCGGGGAATTTCGAATGGTGACACACATGCAAGGCAGTAGTGTACCTAACCTTAAATTTCAGTGTACGGTAGTTCACTTTAGTGTGAACAAAGTAATTTTTTCATAGTTCTGAAAATGTCTACTTTTGTGCCAAATAAAGTGTATTTGCGGGGAATTTTATCGCGCTGCTTTATTCAAAAGAAATCTGCAGCCGAAGCACATAGAGTTCCTGTTGAGACTAGATTAACGAGAATGAGAAGCGATCAACTCGCTTTCTTGTCTGTTCCGTACAAATTTTGCAATTAAGTTTAACTTCCCTGTGAGCTAGGCACTCGAGACTTTATACAGAGATCAGAACTATACGACAACACGCACACCAGATTAAGAAGCAGAAAATAATTATTTGAATAAAAAGGATTTTTAACGTACCACGTTTCTAAGACGGACTAAGAGGTATAAAACAATTTTTCCTAGCCCCATACAGACAGCCCTGAAAATTTGTGACTGTGAATTTTGAATGTCTATGAAAATACTTGGAAGATTTAAAACGAAAAACGTGCGGCGCAAGATAGTACAGTGATTTCTCTGTATATGTCGTCAAGGCCTCGATGATAAATGTCGAGGAATTATCCCCACTACCGTGGGGTATTCGTTTTAAATCTTACAAGTATTTTCATAGCTATTCAAAATTCACAATCGCAAATTTTCTGGACTATCTGTATGGGAAAAATTATTTTGTACTTTGTAGTCTGTCTTAGAAACGTGTTATGTTAAAATTTTTTTTTAGTGAAATAATTATTACTCGATGGTTTCAACGAACATTTTGGCTGTCAAATGTGATATACGTATTGTAGAATGCAGACAGTATGCCCGGTTAAATGTTTACGTACTTTCTATGACGTTCAGTGAAATTTTACTGGAAATCAGTTGGCAATTGTATAGGAAAGTCTGTAGTTCTATTTGTGAAGGAACGTTGAACAAATTTTGAAAACGATGTGGAATTTTATGGAAGAGTCAGTGTGATGGGAAAATAGATAATTAAATCTTTAATGTGTATACGAGCGTACGCTCGTCCTCTTCCCCTTTTCGATATTTATTGCTCTATCATTTGCCACCGGAGAATCGATTGGAATCGATGATAGTGGAACTGGTGTTTAGGGGACCACCAATGGTCAAGACCTCCATGTATTTTCTCATGCTTTCCCGAGTTACCCCACACGAGGTTTTATCCATCGCCCGTTGTTCGTTAAAATGTTATTCAGAAGAACAGATTCGAGGAAGTTGTGATTTTTGTGTAATTTGATTAGGCGGGTATGTATTTTCAAGTTACTTACAAAAACAGCTAACTTCACCTGTTTTTTGACACCATCTAGATGACGCGTAAAAATTGTTCAAGCAAGACTGGTTGACCGACCATTCATAGTCATTTTCAGAATTCAGTGGTCACGAAAGGATAGTTAATAGGTAGACTGAAACCTGCAAATACTAATTTCGAAGGTAGGGGAATAGTTTCTGTCATTAAAAATTCTTTTATTACTAATTTCCGCATCGTATTAATATCTAAAAAAAGAAACAACAAAGAAATAGATCAAATGTATCGAGGACTATGAAATTTATAAAATTGTAAATGCTTGTTGCAAAATTGAAAGTGTGAACCTATAAAATATATTATTCTATGACGTGTACAATATTTCGTACGACTTATTGAACTTTTACAAAAATATTGTTGTGGCATATTGAAGTCACAAATTATATGGAATTTTAGATAATTTAAAACCAGACTGTACTCTCATTAATTAAGCATTCCTTGGTAACTAAGCAAACTTTAACATTTCCAAGAGATCAGATATTTAATTCAGCTTTTCTATGCATCAAAGTGCATCTTCACGACTGTATATTTTCGTTTCTTACCATTTCTCAGATAATTAGTCCCCTTTTTATTCGTAGAATCTCTTAAGAAAATTTCCTTTGGCCGCCATTCTGCAGCTTTTTCTGAGCCGCCTTTAATCGTTGAACACACGCGTATAACAACGTTAGCACACCGTGTATCGTTCTTAATACTTTCTCTGCTCCTCGGTTACAATTTGTTCCTTGCAGAAGTTCGCTTCAGAATAGTAAAAGCAAGAGCGCGCTATGTTATCATCCGCCGTAAGCCTTCTGAATGATACATAATAATAACTCGGCGTATCATGAACCCTGAATGCCCGGTAACGCTTAAAAGAGGTATGAATATAACAACTTCGCTTAGTGATTTTTCTCAATTTGTTAAATTACCGTCTCTTCAAAATCGTGCGTTCTGCTGTAAGAAGGGCTCCTAATGACCGATACGGGTCGTCCATGATTTAATCCGCACTCGATGTTGGCCAACCAACTTTTCCACGTACAATTACTCACGTACACGTGGTAAATGCTTCGGGACTGTTGATGCACGCTTACAATTAGTCATAGAACTCTTGGGAAGGAAGCTTTAATGAACGTGGATTCAGAAGCCCATTTATTTTTCCAATCCAACAGAACCAATACTCGAACAATTAATTCTTTTAAGCTGCACAACAACACGAATTCGTTCTTCCCATTTGTCCGAAGTTTAATCGCACACTTCCGACAATAAAATAATATTCTGCACAACAGAGAACAGAAAAACCAAGAGGCTCAACACTCAATTTGTACAGGACGTTTCAAACTTATATGTCGTAATTACTATAACATAATTCTGCACCTCTGGATCGGTGATCTGTTACAAAACTTAAAAAGCAAAAATAAATCTTGAAATTTTAAAAAGCAAAAATGACCTTGACCTCTTTTTTCGAGGTCAAATTTTTCTGTTGCTGCATCGTATAGTACTCATCGTGCGGATCAAAATTCTCAAAGGGTCTATAGGCCTCAAGTCAACTTTTCTCTTAAAAAAAAAATCGACTTTTACACTCACGATATGTTTGTACAAGCTTTTTCTTAACAATGTTGTTTTGATTAATTCATCCAAATGAATATTGCAGAAATTTCCAGATATGCATATCATTTTTGAATCTCCGAAATAATTCCCGGCATGCGAGCTAGAATTTTGACATATAGTTTTTAGCAGCAATTTTTCACGGGATAAAAAGCTATTCGCTGATATTTCTCGGAGTTGCAGATACACGTTGCAATCCCCATGGCTAGATTTATGGCGAAGCTGTTAAAACCCACGGAATATTACCCATTCATATCGTCACGACTCTCCTTATATTACACTGTAGGTAGTTATTATAATATGTCTCTTCTTATTTCTATCGACTTTTACTTTTAACGACTGTATCTGCAATAAAGACGATGTATTATTATTACTAGTTAAGAGCTTATTACGATCGGAAGAAACGTAGGCGAGAATTTAAATCGACGCAAAAATTGTGCTAGAACCATTTGCATGCATAAGATAATATATAATATTCAAATGATATGATATACAACAAATCCTACAAGATTTCCACAGGAAGTCTCCATGAAAAAGGGAGTCAAAAATGTGCAATATAAACTCCATTTGCATCACGATTCGCTGGCAAAGTAATTCGATCCGAAGGTTCGTCTGATCACGACCGACCGTTTCTACTGTGGCAGAAAGCGATTATTTCTAGAGCAAAATTTCACACGGAAAGAAATTGTATTATAGGTTTCTGACGAATCGTTCTTTTCTGGAATGTGCCCTTCAATTTAATTGTTAACGCAATAAATTGTCAATGTAATAAAAGAATTGTTTACGCATGTGTAAACGTGTGTAATTATGTTCGTAATTTCTTTACATGGAATGACAAATTTCCTCGATCAATACATTAAAAAATATATGCTTGTATTTAAAAAAGTAAAGTTGACCTTCGTATGTCCTCTATGCCTCTGCCTACAAACAAAACTATCGACATTAAATTTTGTCCTCCTCGAACACCGGTATCATAAATAATTCCAGAGATATTCGTGGGGATCGATTTAAACGGGACATCCTGTATATGCAATTTATGCAAATAGCTTGTTGATGGTATTATACCAGGATTTACGGTATATAAAATTTCAATAAAATGAATGCTGCTCTTCTTTGAACAATTCATTCGAACGTTCTCATTTCTGCAATGCTTTTACTTTTTACTAAATGTTATCCTCGTTTTTCCATGGGCGATTTCATTTTGAGAAAAAGCATAAGAAAACAACATCTAATGAACGTTATCGAATTTTTTAATATTATTATTTTGACTTCGATCGAGGAGCAACCAAGTGAATCGGAAACTTTCTAAGTACCTGTAAAGATAATTGGAATCGGTTGATTAGCTGCAGCCTCTTCAGCCACCAATTATAAACTGCCGGTCGTCAGCCGTCGTCGGCGAATTTCGCGGCTGGGTTCTGTCGCGGCGATATTTCTTTATTCTTCGATAATTCTTCGAAGTATGCGGAAACGGTATGCGGTAGCTTCGGACCAGTGCCGAAGAATCCCGGACAAAGGCAATTACTGGCTAGGAGTGGGGGGGGGGGCTGACTTTCGATGATCAAGCTTGCGGTCGGTCCGCGAAGTTTCTGTCCCGCGGACAACGGGGATCAGAAGAAGATTTTGCCGGACTCCGTTGAACTTGGCTATCGATTTAGATCAGGCTCAGTGGACCTCCAAGGCTGCCGCGGCTCGATTGAAACGTTCTCTGCGGCGGAAAGCCGCTTTGACTTGCGGCCGGCGTAAACTTCCTCCATTCTGTTCCATTCCGATCTGTTTCGTTCCGTTCCGTTCCGTTTCTGTTCCGCGCGGTTTCCTCACCGAAGCGATCGCGCCTATGGGATCCACACTACGGACGATCAATTGCGATTCGATCCTTTCGACGTGTCACTTCGACACAGTAGTTCCTCAAAAGCCAAGACTCCGTAGATTCGCGGTAAGGTAGAGTGACCACGTTACCGACAAAAATAGGTGAAAAATGGTTTCACGTGCCTCAACTTTTCGTCCTTGTATGGGAATATTTTTCGCTGGAAAAGGGCTCGTTCGAAAGAGGAAGGTTCAATCTAACGCGCGCTGGTCACGAGCCGACGAGATTATGCAGACATTTGGTAATACAAGCGTTAGAATTAGGCCAAAAATTGACGGTGCGTATGCCGTGGAATCCAAGCATTTTCGTGCCATTGGATGAGTTTTCTGGATGAAATCGACAATAGTGCGCGCTAGAAAATATCTCCAGCTACAAATCGAGCTATATTTTGTCTTGATTCTCTGCGAAATAAAACCAAAAACTTGAAACACAATGTGACAAGTTTGGTCACAGATTTAAGACCCGTCGGATCAAGACCAAGAAGGACCTTAAGTCAGTGACTGAAGGCTGTCAACGAAAATTATACAGCAGATACCGACCTGCTGACACTGCAAAAGCCACGTGACTACCCTGGGCTCTGAAACACAATATCCCAGATCGATTTCTATATCGATTCTTTCAAACTTGTTTAAATAATAGCTCCGTGAGAAAATAGGATAAGCTAGAATAGGGGATAGGATAGGCTAGGAGGAGAGACATAATTCTTTTCTGTCGATCCTTACGAAATCTTTTAGATTCCGATTTTTCATGAGAATCGATTCTCAGATTTCGTTTCCGTATCGACTCGAGAATCGATTCGTTGAGGTGAATCGCTGGCCGAAAGACTTATGCTCGGCGGTCCGGCTGGCAATTCGCGTGGTCACGTCTGCGTGCATGAGTCTCTCTCTCTCTCTCTCTCTCTTTCTTTTTCTTCCTTTCGTTCGCTCTTTCTCTCTCTCTCTCTCTTTCTTTGTGAGAAAGTGAGAGAGAAAGACGGTTAGGCGAGATGGAACTACGGAAGGAGAAAAAAAGTGGCCGCACGATACGGGGAGCCAGCGAACCATGGAGCTGGAAGTGCCTAGGAGGAACTCGATGTGGTAGCAGCATCGGACGATGGAGTAACGGAGAAAGACGGAGAGAAAGAAGAAAGAAGAAAGAAGCAATCGGCGGGGCTCGACCGGAGGGATCAGAGGAGACCTGGAGGGACAGAGAGAGCGAGAGTGAGAAAGGGCAGAACCACGGAGAAGATGGGGTCATTGAGGCCATGGGACATCACGGTGCCGCGACGCAGGGATGCAGGTGCACTTAGCCCCCCGAGAAGATGTTATCTGTCTCATACACATATGCTGGTACACGATTTGCGCGGGAGCAAGGCCCTACACTCTCTCTCCCTCTCCCTTCCATCTGTTCGCCGACTGTTCGAATCTCTCTTACATCGTATTAATTTGTCCGTGATCGTTTTTCTACCCCCAACCCCTCCACCCCATAACTTTCGACGGTTTTCCTACTCTGTTATTCAGAACAGGGCACATTTTACACATCACAACAGCAACAGCGTTACGTAAGAAACCTTGCGAGTTTTTTTTTGAAGAAATGTCACCGGGAACCCCTCCGACCCGTGGCACCGAAGGGTTAAAGGGACGGTTGTGCCATCGCTGGGCCAGAAACCGGAACAAAACATGGAAGCGGAAAGGGGCGATTGGACAGATCGAATAATGCTTTCGATAAAAGGAGAGAAACGAAACACCGTTTGGGAATTATTGCCGTTATCTCTTCGCGCTCGGTGATTTTCAATCGAATCAATTTTCTGCGCCGCGTGCATGTATGTATGTGTAACGACAATCCAGATACCGGTTTTCGAACGGTTTCATGGCCGTTGGTGGAGAGCGATTTGAAAATAGGGCTTAAGGGCCTGGCGGAGGCGACGCGACGCTCGGCAATACCGTCGAACGGAAAAATTTCACCGCTGCAGAGAGGAGAAAACTGTTCCTCGACTCCCGCGGGATTACTTTCTTCTGTCTGTTCGGGATTTGTTGGTTCTCCCGGCGACAAAAATGACGACAACGATGTCGCACGGACATTAATAGCGGCGGGAAATCGACAGCTCGATCCACGATTTCTGTCGAGTTTTCTAAGCTGATGCTCTTTTGGCAGAGTCGTTGTTGTGCTGGAAATAATTACGAATTATCGTTTCTTCAAGGGCACTGTATAGTACGTGAAGTTTCTCTGTATTTTCCTTGTAAATCGGTGTTATAAGGGGTGTCCCAAAATGACCTGACATTATAATTTATTAACCCATTTGCATCATAAGGAAATATGAAAAGAAGGCCATCATCACTGTCGGATCTTATTTCAATAATTCGTCTTCGTTTCAGTGGCCCAATTTCTTCTTCACTATAATCAGAATTACTACTTTCATCCCCAACATGTCTTCCAAGTCCATGCAGTTCAATCGATTCCATAAACAGTTGCTTATCACGTCACGATAACTAACACCAGTGACGGTAACCGCGTTTCCAGCAGCATTCTCAAAAAAGTACGGCCTAATCACTCCTCGAACCCAAAATCCACACACAACGGTGACTCGTGCTGGATGCATGGGAAGCTGTTGAATCACTCGTGGATTTTCGGTCCCCCAAATTCATCACTCATCGCTGAAAATGATTTTGCGTGCGTTACGATGACTAAAATCCATGCGGACTTTTCGAACCGTCTCTGCAAAGTTCCCACCATTTTCGTAGTGAATTTTCACAATTTCTGTGCGTTGCTCGATCGTGCGATTCTCCATGACTAAACCTCAATACTTCCCGATGCCGGTTGCCAAAGATTAACCCTTTGCACTCGGCGCTATTTTCATTCTAAAATTAAATTTTTCTGAAATTAAATTTCATACGAAACTGATCCGATTTCTACATATAATATTTAAATATATAGTAATGTATTAAATACAAATTTTGTAATGTAACAACTATTTTGTAATATTTTTCGTCATTTCTTTGAAATAATGCCACAACAATTTCTAGTGGTGCTTCAGAGTCACCACTCGAGTGCTAAGGGTTAATACTCTATGTTCACCACAAAAAAAAAAAAAAATAGCGCGCAATTTAAATTGTCAGGTCGTTTTGGGACACCCTTTAGAAAATTTCGTTGACTGCACGCATTGCCGTGATCGCCACAGGCACCGGCGTTACAGTTAATTGCCTCGTGTGCCGCGTCTTGGCGATCCGGGCGCGGCGTGTCGCCAGTAAACGCTTCGCTACGTATCGATGATATTAACGCGCGACGACGGTGGTCCGTCCTCTCTTCGTTTCCTATCCGAAGTCCTGTTCCGCCTGTGCGACGCCGCGCTTCGCTGCCCGCCTCGGAAACTCGTTTCGAAACGCGATTTTCTGCGGCCGATCCCGCCGCCAGAAACCGAAGGGAAGGCCGATCGTCGGGCGATTCTTCGCGCATCACCGTCGCGCCGACGTTCATTATCGGCCCGCGGACCGGAAGCGTTTTAATAAGTCGGCTCTCGGAGTGGAAGGCGCCTGTCAACCGGAAGCCGATCAACAGGCTCCTCCGTGTCTGCGCTTGTTAAAGGGCGATAATGGGACGAGGGGAGTGCTGTTATCAATGCGCGTTAGCTTTTACTCGACGCTACCATGTTTGAACGCGAATCGACTACCTGCGCGATTCGATAACGTCGATCCGCGACGTATTAACATCGCCATATACAGTTTTACGAGCCTACGCTCCGCGAGACTCGACTCTAATTAAGCTGGCCACACATATTCCGGCAAGTCCACCGGTTATGGCCGTTCAGCCACACCTGTGCGGAACTGTAAAGATTCGAACAAGCTACGCACACGCACAAAGCTTCAGCGAAATCGGTTGACGTATATGAAAGCTGTGGGCATTGAAATATGCAAGAATCTTTGAATTTTGGAGAAACGATTGATCTAAATCGCAGTTTTTGATAACCTTGATCGATTTCGAGGATTTATTAGGACCTTCTTAGAGCTAGGCATATTTTAAATTTTTATTACACGAGCCTGTATTATAATTTTTTTTAGATCTAGGCTTATTTTATATTTTTATTGCACGAGCATGTATTATAATTTTTTTTAGATCTAGGCATATTTTAAATTTTTCTTACATGAGCATGTATTGTAATTTTTTTTAGATCTAGGCATATTTTAAATTTTTGTTACATGAACATGTATTATAACTTTGTTAGATCTAGGCATATTTTAAATTTTTGTTACATGAGCATGTATTATAACTTTGTTAGATCTAGGCATATTTTAAGTTTTTGTTACATGAGCATGTATTATAACTTTGTTAGATCTAGGCATATTTTAAGTTTTTGTTACATGAGCATGTATTATAACTTTTTTAGATCTAGGCATATTTTAAAATTTATTACACGAGCATATATTATAATTTTTTTAGATCTAGGCATATTTTAAAATTTATTACATGAGCATGTATTATAACTTTTTTAGATCTAGGCATATTTTAAATTTTTGTTACATGAGCATGTATTATAACTTTGTTAGATCTAGGCATATTTTAAATTTTTGTTACATGAGCATGTATTATAACTTTGTTAGATCTAGGCATATTTTAAAATTTATTACATGAGCATGTATTATAACTTTTTTAGATCTAGGCATATTTTAAATTTTTGTTACATGAGCATGTATTATAACTTTGTTAGATCTAGGCATATTTTAAATTTTTGTTACATGAGCATGTATTATAACTTTGTTAGATCTAGGCATATTTTAAATTTTTGTTACATGAGCATGTATTATAACTTTGTTAGATCTAGGAATATTTTAAGTTTTTGTTACATGAGCATGTATTATAACTTTGTTAGATCTACGCATATTTTAAATTTTTATTACATGAGCATGTATTATAACTTTTTTAGATCTAGGCAATTTTAAATTTTTGTTACATGAGCATGTATTATAACTTTTTTAGATCTAGGCATATTTTAAAATTTATTACACGAGCATATATTATAATTTTTTTAGATCTAGGCATATTTTAAAATTTATTACATGAGCATGTATTATAACTTTTTTAGATCTAGGCATATTTTAAATTTTTGTTACATGAGCATGTATTATAACTTTGTTAAATCTAGGCATATTTTAAATTTTTGTTACATGAGCATGTATTATAACTTTGTTAGATCTAGGCATATTTTAAGTTTTTGTTACATGAGCATGTATTATAACTTTGTTAGATCTACGCATATTTTAAATTTTTATTACATGAGCATTTATTATAACTTTCTTGGACCTAGGCATATTCTAAATTTTTATCGCGGGCATAAATAACACGGTTTCAAATCGTGATCTTTACTTTTCTCTTCGCCATTTTAATTTCAATTATTTCATACATTACGCAGCGTCTGAAAAGAAATTTTGAAGTCTTTTGGTCCAGTTTGAGAAAAGTTTTTTTGTCCACCTTTGCCACCGAATGTATATCCTTGTTGCCCGTTGTACCGACGGTGATTATTATGATTTTTACGGGACCGCGCGATTGCAGGAAACAAGCATAGTGCGCCGAATTGCCGGTCGACGTTATCGGCGCATTCCTCTCGTCGATTTCCGAAACACGTGGCCCCGGGAAAGAGATGAAATTTGCGGTTTGCCGGGAATCAATGGAGGATCGCCGGGATAGCCGAGAGACTGACGGTGATTTCAACACACGGCAATCTTCGCGAACATACGCACGCCCCGCACATAATTAAGCGTAACATCGATTCTATTCTGGTTAGCCTGGTCGTTTGAATATTACCCCGCGATGGATCGCGCAGATTGCCAGCTGTTCCTTCGCGTCGTCGTTCCATAAACTGCCGAGATCGGAATCGTTGACAAGGCTTAAAGCGTTGCGAATTTCGCCGTTTCCCACCACCGTTAACAGAAAATTGCCGATGACGCAATATTACGATTCTTATCGGCTTGAAAAAATCGACTCAATTCCTCCCACCCCTTGCACTACGATTTTTATAATACTTTCACCGGGATTAGACTTCTTTTTCCGTCACTTTTCTCGGAGAAGAAAATTTATCCTAATCTGCCCACGTATTTTCCAATGACCATATATCGACAACAACGGATATACAATTTCATTTTAATTTAATCGAAATTAAATACAATGGATCCAAGAAGCGTTTGAACATTAAATTTGCGAAACATTTCCTGCATTTAAACTACGATAATCTCACAAAAACCGATTGTGCGAAAATAAATTTGGAAGCCCCTGGATTGATAATTCATCTTCCATTTTAAAGTAACATTTTTTTTGCGATGCAACGGGCGAGAAACTGAAGACGCGTTTTTCCACAAAAATAGTATACATTTAACACTAGGTTCACGGGACCCGTCAAAATGACGGGTTCTAATATTTTTAATTTAAAATTATTAAGATCCTGAGGATGCATACATGAGAAATTATTTCTTTGGGTATATATTATTTTAAAAATACTGCTAAAAATGTGGATATCACGTTCTTGTTATTTTTATAAAGTAGTGCAAAATAGTCACTTTTTGTGCTGCGTAAACCTAGTGTTAAACCTCTGCGAAAACTGTGGAAAATTTTTGTCGTCACTAAAACCACCGCAGATTTAAAGACTGGAGCCACCTCTTTACAACGACACTTCAAAAATCGATGTACGATTTTTTTTTAATCATTTTATCGAGCTTTGAACGAGAGGTGTGCCGTCAACTTTATAGTAGTACAAGTTACCCTCACGAGGATTTTACTTAACCAAAATTGTTCCTCATTTTCGTTCCATAAAACAGTTTAAAAAAATCGTACATCAATGTTTAAGGACTTGTTGTAAAGAGAATGCTTCAATCTTGAAATCCATAGGAGTTTCATTGACAAGAAAAATTTTTGAAAGTTTTTGTAGTAGTTTGAATTTGCAGCATTTTTCAGAAAAGATGCTTCTTCGAAAGAAAATGTCCTCTCTCTCTCTCTCTCTCTCTCTCTCTCTCTCTCGAATGAGAAATCAAGGCTAGCAGTGCGGCGGATCGAAAACCGATCGAGTTGAACCGTTGTGCATCCAGGTATCCGTTCTCGCGTTACTCTTCCGTTACGAGCGACAAATAATTGAACAATCTCAGGTCCGAACGACGCCGGTAAGACGAGTCGTTGAGCATGCAGTATCCGAGGCTAGGGTTCGCGTTTCATCCCACGTGTGACATCGCCTGAAACATTCAATCCATGGGGTTGACACGGCGTGAGGAGGGGTGGGGAGCGGGGGGAACGCGTGTCGTAGCCGGTCGCACTTGTATCGATTCGCATAACAACTCCGCCTTATGCTAGGAATACGAACCAATACGAGGAACAGGTGTCTCCCGCGGGTCGTGTACAAGGATCGTTCCGAGAGTTAGGGACGGCTGGTAGAAATTACGGCGGGAATTTCCTCCGGTATATCCGTATGACCGCCCCTTTGCCCTTTCGTTGCTCCTTTTACCGGCGGGCCCGTCCAATTCGGGATTCGTGATTCCTGCCGGAAGGAGACAAGAGGTAAAGGACACGCCGACACACGTCCGGCGTGCATGTACCTGGCATCCTCCTCGTGCCTGTGGATCGAAAACAGTCTTCGGGTTCTCGTGGCTCGATATACAGGGTGTTACACAGGGTGTGCTCGCATGAAAAGCTTGCGATCCCGAAAGTCAAATTTTTCGGACAGGGCTGCTCTTCCAGGAATCGTTACTCACCTGTTAACCCTTAGCACTCGAATGGTGACTGCGAGGCACCACTAAAAATTGCTGTATCGTTATTCAAAATATTTTTTACATTATTAAATTTGTTTGTATTCAATAAACTACTAAACATTTCGGTATTGTACGAGTAAATTGCATCATTTTCGTAAGTGCAAAATGAAAACAATATATAGAACGGCAATATTCTCTAGGTGGGAAGAAATGTTTCGTTTTGGAATTAAAATAGCTTCGAGCGCAAAGGGTTAATAATTCTCTAGATATTATAGAATTATTTCGTGCGGAGCACAGTAGCGTTCACTTGACACGTTGACTGCCGTGTCACCCATGTGTGGGTGACGGAATCATTTGTCCAGGTTTTCTAATTAATTTTTACGTTAATATTGATATTGTCGTTAATATTGACTACTCGATATCACACATTTAATTTGTTCATTGAATAACTCACTTTGATTTTATGAAGTTTTTGAAGTTTCTAGTTTGGCAGTCGAAGTGTTAACCCTTAGCGCTCGAACGGTGATTCTGAAGCACCACCAGACATTGTTGTGGCATTATTTCAAAGAAATTAGAAAAAATATTACAAAATATTTGTTACATTACAATATTTGTATTTAATAGATTACTAAACATTCAAATACTATATGTAGAAATCGGATCAGTTTTGTTTGAATAAATTGAAAATATTGTAAGACGGAAGAAAAATTTAATTTTACATTGAAAATAGTGCCGAGTGCAAAGGGTTAAATGGTACAGCCGAACGAGATGGTCAAAATGCCCTTGGACAAAATTGAACAGCCACCATTCGATAGGGCATCGAGAAAAACATGTGCTAAAAATTAACCGTATATCTCGACCCAAATGGTACTCATGGGGTGAAATCACTCCCTCCACGTTTACACTATTTTGGGACACCCTGTAGACATATGGAATAATATCGTTTACGACATATTAAAGTCGTTTGACTCGAAACCCTCTGTTCCTTCGTGACCTTCCTGGCGGTGAGTACTACTATACGGTGCAATGAAAAAATGTTGACCTTCAAAAAATGCTGAAGGTCAATTTTGCGGTCCATTAAACAGATCTCCACCGATCCAGAGGTATGGATCCCACCCACCATGGTAATCGTGGCATATACTTTTGATGCACCCTGTACAGTAATACAGTGTTTACTCTATGTCCCAAATTCCTAGCCGATAAAAGTCCCAGATCTATCCCCTCTTCCTCTGGTCACACCCCGTTGGTTGTCCTTTTCTACGTTCGGCGTGGATCGAAGAATTGCATCTCCTGGACGATATATGTCCCTGGTTATATCCGTGTTTTCGACATATATCGAGTAAACACTGTACTGACAACCTCCGATGTCTAAAGCCTTGGCTGAACAAATTTTATATTCGCCTTCTTTGGTATTGCACGACCAGATCGGCAACACCCTGTATGTGGCAAAAGGGAGAGAAAGGGCGAGAAAGTGAGAGAAAGGCCAGGGAGCTGGGAAATTCTCGTCGGCCGGGAAAAGAAATTGGGAATTTCACGCTTCCGTTGCCCATTCGGGAACCTGGATGGGGAATAAATATGTGTGGTATATAGTTCCTAGCGTCCTTTAATGGCTCGCAGAAGCCGCCCCCACTTCCCGCGAGCCCCGGGAACTGTTCTTCGTATTTCATCGATAATATTAGCTGGTTATTCCGGTTCGTTCATCCGGCCGCTTTAAATGCGCTACGGAGTTTTGTAGAATGAGCTATGAAAGCGGACGTTCATTATATTTGAACGATGTTTACGAGATGGTCGAGGATTTGTTTGTCTGTGGTTTGGCGCAGAGGTTCTTGAGAGACTGTTCTCTGGTTTAATGGTCGAAGGATAAGGAGATTTTGGGGAAATTAGTGGAGATATCGAGTGGAACGTTTGCGGTCTTGTTGGTCCGTTTGTGGAGAGTATAATGATTTTTGATATGATTTTGTTCGCCTTCTTGGAGATTAGACTTGGAACCAGCTATGCTGCAGCTGAATAAAATGAAAATTCTAGAAAGATTCTTAATGTTTAATGTGGTTGTTGTCTAAGTTAAAATATGTGGGAAATAGTGAAAGATGGCAAGAGTAGGAAGACAAGATAACACTATTAAACTACAAGACAGTGAATTTTCGATACATGTCAACAATGCGGGTCTTGCCAGCGACATGTATCGTCCAGGAGACATACCACGTGTTATGTATACACTCCTCGGCCCCTCACGGGGTATACTCCGTGGTAGTGGGGATCATTCCGCGACATTTATCATCCAGATTTTGGCGACATATATAGAGAAATCACTGTAATTTTAAATTGAAGAAGCCAAAAGGAATATTATGCTGTACTATGAGACAGTGATTTTTAGTTGACGGAGCCAGAAGAAATATTATTTTGTACTAAAACACAGTGATTTTTAGTTAAAGAAGCCAGAAGAAATATTATTCTGTACTAAAACACAGTGATTTTTAATTGACGAGGCCGGAGGACATTTCATCTGAAATAAAAAGTGCAGTAAAGTTCTTAAGCAACACGAACATTGTTAAAATCTACATTAAAACAAATGAGAACTAGCAAGAGAAGAACGGGAAGATGAATTTGTTGACCTATAGAACAGTGAGTCTTACTTGGACAGACCAGATGAGATATAATATAAAGAAATAATTGAGATTCTAATAACCTAGAATGTCCGAGGGATATTAAATTAGATTCGATTGGAATATCCGGCTGTAATTTTATAATCGCAATTAATGATACAATTTTGATGTGAAAATTATAATATACAAGAGCAAACGTTCAAATTACACGTTCTGGTATTTGATTAATATTTATATACGTATGCAGTTACGATCGGAAATTTAAAGTTAAATTGACAATAAAGAATGAATGGAATGATTTCGTGTGTGACGAGTTAAGCGGCGGATCGGGATCCCATTGAAAATTGCATACTTATGTTTCATTCGCATGAGCGTACGGTTTATTGGAATTTAACGAATGGAGCCCGTTTGACTTTTACTACGTCGTTAACTGTTATTGTAAACGTTCAATTTCGGGCCCTTAGACCTCATCTAGCAGATACTAATCATTTAGAAAAACCAAGAATATGCAATTAAAATCTGACAAAAATTGCTTACTTTTAGTTGACGATGGACCGTAAATGAATTCTGCGAGGATGAAACAATGTATTAAAAATACCGTACTGGTTTGTAAAATTTGGAAAATTGGGAAACTTTGAAAAATTAATTTTTCAACTAAAAATCCTGACAATCTGCCTCGTGCAAGCCATAATTCGTTTCCCGAACGCCTTTTGGCAGGAAATGTAATTAAGTGGGGAGCTGAAAATCCGACAGGGACTTGGCTGGGGAGAAAACAAACCCATGAATCTTTTTGGAAGTCCTCGCGTTGCGTGGGGTCCCACGATACGTTAATTGCCGTCGAAAATGGGACGGCGGAAAATGGGAAAATCCGAACAGCAGTGTCTTTCCCAGAAACTTGGAAAATTCACCCTGAAGAAGAAAGAATTTTCCTGAAAACAACGCTATCCGAATTTAACGGCAGAGCAAGACATCAAATCCCAGATTTTTCAAAAGAAAAATTAAATTCTACAATTCTATACAAATTTTCTCAGACACTTTTCAGTATATAGGATAAGGGACCCACTTATTGTGGGGGTACCAGTGCCTATATTAATTATATTTATTTTTAAAGCATAATGAATATTACATTTTTTACATACCTCTTTTTAATATTCATTATGATTTAAAAATAAATCTAATTAAGATAGGCAAAGTAATTGGGTCCCTTACCCTACAATGCATTCATTCCAGCCTATTTTACTCGAAATTCCTTTTTACGGTGCTCGAATAATTTTCAATCCTCTTTCCATCAACGTATGTTTCACAGTCGTGGAGAATTAAAGTACGTAATTCGAGGATGATTTAGCGGTAACGTAGAATTGTTAATGCTGATGCGCTCGTTCATTATGGAAGGTGATATTTGGCAGAAACTAGGCTCGCGATAATGTTATCCCATCAGCTTGATCCATGTCGGAGTTCGAGCATTAAAATAGGTATAATCCCTGTTATGTGCAACACCGCGTTCCTCGAAGATGGAAACGGCCGGTAAGTTGGCAAAGTCTATGCAACTTCGTAGTTCGTTCAACTAATAATTGATCCATAAAGTGCTCTTCAGACCTGAAGTTTCTTAAGCCAACTTTTCACTTCCGGAAAAGATGAACTACGGGCTAATCAAATTTCAATGATTTGTGGAGGTCGTTCTGACCTCTTCCGCGGTGTTCCTCCTTGATGAACATCTTCGACGATGAGCTGGCGAATTTTTGTACGAATTTTCATGGAAAATTTGCATCCTCTTTCTTCTGAAATTTTTAGGAAATTTCCGGTATTGGGAAAGTAATAAAAACATTGCAATTCGTACGTAAAAGTCTCCGCTTCCTTTTATACATTTTTTCAACAATTTTCTATACTGGAAAAATAATACAATACATACATAAAAGTCTCCTTGCCCTTTTGAACGTTTTTTTGGAAATTTTTGTGTATTGGAAAAGTGGTAAAAACAATGCAATCTGCACATAAGAGTTTTCTATTTCTATTGTAAAGTAATAACAACAGCGCCATGTATTCATAAAAGTTTCCTCTTCCTTTCCAACCTTTTTTGAAAAATGTTCTACATTGGTTCAATAGTGAAAACATTGCAATCTATACATAAAAGCGTATACACAAACTGTTTGTTAGCTTGTAGCACTTTATCGATGGAAATCATATTAACAGGATTGTTTATAACTGTGTTGTACAAAAGGAAGCTTAGGCATCTCGTTTTACATAATAATAGCACACAAAATTATCAGACTACTTCCCTGTGAGTGACTTGTTAGTTCACGGTTAAAATTGCTATTGATATTGAAATATTCGTTAAACAATTTTTAGCCATAGGCTTTAAAAAATTTTGAAGGAACCAGATAATGTATTAATAAAAAAGTAATTGCTATTCTTAAATAGGAGAAATGAAGAAAATCATTCATTTATCATGACTGAAATTAATACTTTTGTTACTAAAATTATTTCTAAAAAAACTGCTTGTTACCATTCGCAGATCGGAAGCTCCCTGCGTTAAGAATTTAGTTAAATTTCAGCTTCGTAGTTATTTCGCAAATACTTCAATAAAAAGTGTTCTCCTTTTTTTTTCAAATGAAAAAGTTCCTATATCTTTGATCTCCTGCCCGATTGTTTACCCAAACTGTCTATTTGAGTTATTAAAAAAAGTGTATAACCCAGCCGGTAAAATAAAGCCGTTCGGTAAACACGGCCAGCTATTTCTCTAAAAAATATTCTGCACAGACCCGGCGTGCATTCCGAATTTGTCTTTCCGACTCGAAGTTCAATAAACAATACGATGCTGAACAAACTTCAGAATCGATATTTTCGTCGATACATAGAGAAAGTGATTGTGGAAACTATCGGATATATCGTTAATTCGTATAAAATCCTTTCGATCGGATCGAAAGCGGAAATTACGAAATACAGTGAATTTTCGATATATGTCAACAACACGGGTCTTGCCAGTGACATGAATCGTCCAGGAGACATAGCCAGTGTTATGTTTACACTTCTCGACGTCCGAGGCCTGTCGAGTAGACCCAGTGGTAGTGGGGATAATTCCGCGACGTTTATCATCCAGACCTTGGCGACTTATACAGAGAAATCACTGTATTGCAACCATTCTGCTGACAAAAGTTTCCAGTTTTTCGATATGCTAATTTGGGATTGACAAGCTTGAAATGATAGAGTGGACAGAGAATTGATACGTCTATTCGGGATCCAATAAAATTTCAATAGGTTTTCTTCGCAAATTTCGCCAGCTTTTATGGAAGCTACTTTCTTTCACTTTCAGAAATCATCGAACAAAGAAAAAGCCGGCGCGAACGCACCTCCTCCGCCAACTGTACGAGCTATTGTAACTTTTAACTCTTTAAGCTTTTTATACGAAACTCGGAGTACGTGGAAGAATGTGGGCTCTCGTGTGATAGAAAGCTATGAATTTAAAACTTATTTTTCGTCAGCTTTTTCGCTCCGACCGTTTTTACATGTCAGATTAATTTAATCTGCAGCAGCTTATTTTAATATGACAATCGGAAAATCATGAGCAGCGGAGTTGAATAAAAATGTATCACATCCTTTGTGAATAGTTTTAACAAATTGAAGAGAACAGTACTCTCGAAATCTTTTAATGTCTTTACAGTCTGATTGACTTGTTGGCCAGTAATGTTTTTATTTATAACAATTTTTATAAATTCTGTAAACCCGAAACTGGAAAGTTAAAATTGCTCACACCGAAATAACTCGTGCAACCCTTCTACGCACTGCAAATCCTAATTAAATCGATTTTACTTAAACCTCACCAGAATTTCTAAACCTGATCAAAGAATAATAGTCGTACGCGACTTGCGTGGCAGTCGACGTGTTAAACGAACTAAAATTCGCTTTTACCAAAGTTTTGGTACCGCTCGAGCACTTGTTTGCGTTTTCACGGGTTTCGGAAAATTTGGCTTTCGTACAGTCAGCCCCCTGTACATTTCTGTAACCGATTCCGATTGTACGAGCAGTTAAGCGTTACCGCGGAATCCGCTCGCTAATTCCGTTTCTCATTTAGCATGGATCGTTCGGGATCGCATCAGTGGCGTCTTTCTGTGTAGGTTTGCGCGGTTCCGGAGCGGCAAGCTTTCGAACACACATAGTTTCTGGCAAGTATGTTACCGCGACTTAACGTCGGTCTGGCGTATCTATTCCACGGGAAATGCGGTTCATGAATACGCGACGGCCGCGCTTCACTGGCGAGATTCCCGTAAACGCGAGTTCTTTGGGGGGATCGCCGATTGTGCCCGCAGAAAGAGAGAAATCGACAAACTCGGCGATCGACGAAGCTAGGCAGAAAGGGAGAAGAGAGAGCTAGACAGAGAGAGGCGCAAAGAGAATAACACAAAGAAAACGAGAGAGAGCGAGAGAGAGCGAGAGAGAGAGAGCGAGAGAGAGAGAGAGAGAGAGAGAGAGAGAGAGAGAGAGAGAGAGCGGGAGCTATTGCTAGAAATCGAGAGAGATCTAGAGTTTGAGAGGGAGATAAAGATTCAGAAGGAACTAAAGATTCGCGGGAGCTAAAGATTGAGGGTGACCTGGAGCTTGAGAGAGATCTAGAGCTTGAGAGAGGCCTACAGCTTGAGAGAAAGCTATAGCTTCAGAGAGACCTAGAGATAGATAGAGATCTAGAGCTTGAGAGAAAGCTAGAGGTTGAGAGAGACCCAGAGCTTGAGAGAGACCCAGAGCTTGAGAGAGACCCAGAGCTTAAGAGAAAGCTAGAGCTTGATAGATAGCTAGAATACCTAGGATACCAGAATACCAAGCTTGAAGGAGAGCTTGAGGGAGAACTAGAGCTTGAGGAAAAGCTACAGCTTGAGAGAGACTTAGAGCTTGATAGAGACCTAGAGCTTGATAGAGACCTAGAGCTTGATAGAGACCTAGAGCTTGATAGACACCTAGAGCTTGATAGAGACCTAGAGCTTGATAGAAAGCTAGAATACCTAGGAGACCAGAATACCAAGCTTGAATACCTAGAGAGATTGATAGAAATCTAGAGCTTGAGAGAAAGTTAGAGCTTGAGAGATACCTAGAGATTGAGAGAGATCTAGAGCTTGAGAGAAAGCTAGAGGTTGAGAGAGACCCAGAGCTTGAGAGAGACCCAGAGCTTGAGAGAGACCCAGAGCTTGAGAGAGACCCAGAGCTTAAGAGAAAGCTAGAGCTTGATAGATAGCTAGAATACCTAGGATACCAGAATACCAAGCTTGAAGGAGAGCTTGAGGGAGAACTAGAGCTTGAGGAAAAGCTACAGCTTGAGAGAGACTTAGAGCTTGATAGAGACCTAGAGCTTGATAGAGACCTAGAGCTTGATAGAGACCTAGAGCTTGATAGACACCTAGAGCTTGATAGAGACCTAGAGCTTGATAGAAAGCTAGAATACCTAGGAGACCAGAATACCAAGCTTGAATACCTAGAGAGATTGATAGAAATCTAGAGCTTGAGAGAAAGTTAGAGCTTGAGAGATACCTAGAGATTGAGAGAGATCTAGAGCTTGAGAGAGACCTGGAGATTGAAAGAGACCTAGAGCGTGAGAGAGACCTGGAGATTGGGAGAGACTAGAGCTTGAGAGAAAGCTAGAGCTTGAGAGAGACTAGAGATTGAGAGAGATCTAGAGCTTGAGAGAGATCTAGAGCTTGAGAGAGACCTGGAGATTGAAAGAGACCTAGAGCGTGAGAGAGACCTGGAGATTGAGAGAGACCTGGAGATTGGGATAGAGACTAGAACTTGAGAGAAAGCTAAAGCTTGAGAGAGACTAGAACTTGAGAGAAAGCTAAAGCTTGAGAGAGACTAGAACTTGAGAGAAAGCTAGAGCTTGAGAGAGACTAGAGCTTGAGAGGGTCCTAGAGCTTGAGAAGGTCCTAGAGCTTGAGAGGGTCCTAGAGCTTGAGAGGGTCCTCGAGCTTGAGAGAGATCTAGAGCTTGAAAGAGATTGAGTGAGATCGAGAGCTTGAGAGAGACCTGGAGATTGAGAGAAAGCTAAAGCTTGAATATACCTAGAGATTGATAGAGCTTGAGAGAAAGCTAGAGCTGGAGAGAGTCCTCGAGCTCGAGAGAAAGCTAGAGCTTGAATACGTAGAGATTGATAGAGATCTAGAGCTTGAGAGAAAGCTTGAACTTGAGGGGGATCTAGAGCTTGAGAGAAAGCTAGAGCTTGAGGAAGAGCTAGAGCTTTAGAGAGACCTAGATATTGAGAAAAAGCTATAGCTATATCTATATTTGAGAGGGACCTAGAGCCTGACAGAGACCTGGAGCTTGAGAGAGATCTACATAGAGCGTGAGGGAGAGAGCTAGAGGTGTCTAGAAGTCTATAGCTTGAGAGGTACCTAGAGCATGAATACCTATAGATTGATGGAGATCTAGAGCTTGAGAGAGAACTAGAGATCGAGAAAGAAAGAGAGCGATCGAGAGGCTTGGAGGTTGACAAAGAGCTAAAGATGCAGA
The DNA here is from genome assembly GCF_050948215.1 of Halictus rubicundus. Taxonomy (NCBI): domain Eukaryota; kingdom Metazoa; phylum Arthropoda; class Insecta; order Hymenoptera; family Halictidae; genus Halictus; species Halictus rubicundus. Next base: position 5,709,198 of record NC_135166.1, read on the forward strand.
AAGAAGTGGAGAGAGAGGGGGGGGGGGGGCTTGCATTGAATTAGGAATGGCTCTGAATACGTTCACATTGGCCGGGAGGAAATAAAAAGGGGAAGCACTTACTCAGAACGACGAGTGATAAAAAGGACTGAAAAATATGTTTGGACCTTAGTGGCGGAACGGCACCGAGCAATCGGAGGAACGGGCGAAGTAATGCCGGACCAGGGGAGGCAGATGAAAGACCCCCTCCGGTTCAATGTTTTTATGGAAATCCGAGAAAGTAATATCTGCGAGCGCGGGTGAAGCCCGGGAGCAGAACCCCGGGTTCTTGCGTAATGAGAAGTTCGGTCCGAAGTGACGGAACGATGACGAAACTTTCTGTTGCTTTGAGTTCTCTGTTACAAGAGCGAGCTAGCGCGCGCACGGGACTTCAAAACCCGACTAGCGAATTTTCCCGGGTCGAGCGTGCGACGACTTTCACGGTTATTAAAAATATTCAAATTTTCCCGGGGACATGTTCGCTTCATTAAGCGGAGTGCGACGTTGCGAGACGGTCATTCCGCGAACGGGCTCGTTAAAATGCGACGATACACCATCGATTCGCTGTATACATACGTTTCCTGAACTTTCATGCGACCGATCAGTCCGCGAGATTTTACCCGAACCGCATTGCTATTTCAGCTACGCGTCTATAATAAATAAAAAGTAGTGAGCGTAGCCAAACCATTTTTATAATTATGCAGGGTGTCGAAGAAGGTTGAATGGACACCCTTAGACTCCTCTTTGAATGGACACTTTTTTAACTGTATAATGTAAAATTGCTTTCACCAATTTATTCCTGGAGTTTCTCTGATTAAAATGACACTAAACACGATATAATTTGAACCGTTTTTAGTGGTTTAATTGACGCGGTCACAAGAAAGTAGGAGTCCTACACGGTCTATGTCATAGCACAGACCCGAGAATTGGGCTAAGATCAAGACTTTACTGTAGGACGAGAGTATTTGTACTAGAATTCAGGAATTATTTAATGAAAATTCCTTGTATATCAATTTTAAATCAAAGTCACTCGCTCGCTTGGATTTTTATAAATTCACACGCAAAGTGAAGTGATCGATTTCAGGATCGCATTAATCTCGACAATTTTGGACACCTGTAACAATAGCTTGACGAACGCTGGGTTAAACAATCAATATATTGTTTTGTCGAGTGTTCTACGTTCCGTTCGTCGCTGCGTTTCTTTCAATATTGTTTCTGCTCAAACAATATCGATTTGTAAAATAGCTGGTCGTGGATTGAGAATGGCGAAGAATGACCGTGAAGAATGATGCGGTTTTCATTGAACTGCGCAGTGTTTGGCCGCAGGAATTTTTGCCGGAATGATTGTTGAGGCGTAGAGGCGTTTCCGGTTGCTGTGGGACGTTTATTCTCGAAGGCAAGAGTCCTGAGTACTCGAGGAAAATGAATTAGCCTTTTCGATGATAGTTTGCTATTTAACATTAATTTGTATTAACGCGTCCACGGTTCAAGCTAAATACTGTTATTCTACAAGTGTCGCTAGAGCCCACAGATCAATATTTCTCTGTAATATTCGTTGCCCTGGACTACCTATACCTCGTCAACTTTTTAATGAGAATTCTGATCTCTGAACCGCGAACCATTCTTATAGAATTTTCTTCTAACAAAATATATGTGTTTCCCTAAAAAAAATTTGATCAGTGTTCGCCACGATTAAATTCTTGAACGCGTACGCTAAGCACGGAAACGCAAATGAAATTTTTTAAACTGTCTCTTTCAGGTAATGCATTAATTCTGGGAACGGTTCGTTGTAGAACGAAGTAGGAGCATTTTCATCTGCTTGAAACAAGAAACGCATCTGGGAAACAACGTTGCGAGTTTATACAAACGCGCTAAGGGCACTTTAGGAGTTAATCTGGTTACATCAGCTTACATTGCTTTGATGCTAACAAGCTGTAAGACATTGTAGTCTGGTAACAGTCCAAGTCCTTGTTACGGTGAAATGGCTGGTTTCGCGAAGGAACGCCGTATTTCACTTTCGCGATTGAATACTCGAAGATTTCGGGAATTTGAACTTGCTTTTTATTTTGAAAGTTGGATCGGCGAGACGTGCCGTAGCAGAGGTGATCGTCGACTGCTGGCTACACGGGTTTGGGGTCTTATATATTAATGGGTAATCTTATTTGGGGTACAAAGGTTTGGGACTGTTTAATGGTTCAAAGTTGTCGGGTGCTGAATCAGTCGTGAACTTGGGCCTGGTGACGTGTTGCGAGGGTTGTTGTCTTGGTCTTATCGGGCCGTGACATTCCCCCCTCATTAGACTTTCGTTGCTCCGAAACGAACTCGTTTTCTCCTGACAGGTGCGATGTTGAATTCGGTGTCGTTCAGGTCGTAACTCGATGGAGGGCTGCTGTTGTTATGGTACAGGTGCGGTGGCTTCTATGATTCTGTAGTATCATCTAGTTTTACGTATGGTTTTTTTTTTTTTTTTTTTTTCATTCCTGCAATTATTCTTACTACGTTATGGTATAAATACGTTTCTTGTATATCTTCTATGAATACGCTACTATCATTTAGAGGTGTTAGTGTAAAACTACTTGCTAAGGTTATGCTTAAGCCTAGTATTATTCCTGTGGGCGACATCTGAAATTTTAAGATTTATACAACTTTAGTCTATTTCCGTGAATTTTTATCACGCTATCATTCGTTAATTTTTTACATATATAGTACGGCGTTTTAACTTCTAATATGATCGCTGGTCCTAACCATTCCGAGTCTAACTTGTTACTCTTATGGTCATTGTGAATCCATACCTTATCATTTACATTAAATAAGCTCTGCAACCTTATTTTCCTATCTTGATTTCTTTTATTTCTAGCTTTATTTTTTTCTATCGTTTTCTTTGCGGATTCTAGATACTCTGCATGTTTCTTGCTCCATAATTTAAAGAGTTCATTCTGCGTGAGCGTACTCGTAGCAGATATCGCGCTTGGCAAATTCGCTTTTCTACCAAAAGTTAATTCAAAGGGTGTATGACCTGTTCCTTCATGGACTGCCGTATTGTAACCGAAACATATAAGTTTTAATACTTCGTCCCATTCTTTCTGTCTCTCTTTAATACAAGTTCTAATAAGATCTTTAACCGTAGCGTGAGTTCTTTCAAGGGATCCATTGCTCTGAGGATGAAAGCTAGTTGTTTTGATATGTTTAATTTGGAATGCTTCTTCAAATCCCTGCATCAGGTTTGAGATAAAATTTGAACCTTGGTCTGTCAATATTTGCTTGGGTGCCGAAAAGGTGTAAATAAAATGTTCGATTAATTTGTCGATAATGGATTCTGCACGTTGATCTTTCATCGGAATAAGGATTAGGTATTTGGTCAGTTGATCTTGGATGGACAAAACGAATTGGTTACCCTTAGAGGTTATCGGTAGTGGTCCAAAGATATCCATTGCAATTTTGTCGTTCGGGGATTCAGGAGTGTTCGGGATACATGCCTCTTCTCGGTGCCTAATTCGATTGAGTTTTTCTTTTTGACAATAAACGCATTTACTTATAAATTCTTTCACGTCCTTCTCCAAGTTTTCCCAAAAATACTTTGATTTAATTCTAGCTATCGTCTTATTTTCTCCAAAGTGTTGAGCGGAATTACCGTTATGATTTTCTTTTAATATTTCTAATTTTCTCTCTGGCGTGATCTCTATTACTGGTTCTGTGGCTAAGACATAAAGTTTTCTCGGGTCTCGTGATGCTATGAATCTAATTATTTTCCTGATCATTTCAATTTGTCTAATATTAAAGTGTTGTCGGGTGGCTCCTATCTTTTGGTGTTTTCCTAATATTATTTTTAAAGCTTGAAGAGCTTCTCTGTCTCTGTCGGGTACCGTATTTAGTTGAAAGTATTGTCTTCGGTTAGGTGTCTCTTTGAAATTATCAGGGGTCTCTTGATACAATAGGTATTCGTCATATTCGAAAATGTCGTCCAAGTCCGATAAGTCGTTGCTCACTGCCGTATCTGTATCGCTATCGTTTGCGTTATTGTCTGTAGTATCTGGATGTTCGTTTCCCTGATTTGTTTCTATTATCTCGTTTGCTAAGTCTGCGAGTTGGTCTCCCGTCATCTCTCCTAGGGTTATGTGTACTCGTGATAGTGCGTCCGCGGCGGTATTGTCTTTTCCTTTGTGATATTCTATGTCATAGTCATACTCTTCTAATCTAAGTCTCCATCTGATTAGTCTGGATGAGGTGTCTTTTACATTATGTAGCCATTTAAGTGCCTGATGATCTGTCCTAATTTTGAATTTTCTGCCTAATAGGTATTGTCTTAATCTTTGAACGCCCCATACTATTGCTAGTAATTCTTTTTCTGTCGTAGTGTAATGTTTTTCTGCCGGATTTAGGGTTCTGGATACGTAACAACATGGGTGTCCGTCTTGGGATAATATAGCTCCTAGTCCTTCGTTCGATGCGTCTGTCGTTAGTGTAAATTCTTTGTTGAAGTCTGGGTATTTAAGAATCGGTTCGTCGCATAATTTTAGCTTCAACGTGTCAAAAGAGATTTGCTGTTTGTCTGTCCAATGGAATGGAATGTCCTTTTTTGTTAGGTCTGTCAGTGGTTTAGCTATCTTGGCAAAGTTTCTAATAAATTTACGATAGTAACCTGCTAGCCCTAGAAATTGCTTTATTTCTGTCGGGTTCTTGGGTTGTCTAAATTCCTTTACTGATTTGATTTTATTGGGATTTGGTTTTACTCCGTCCTTTGATATAACGTGTCCTAAGTATTCTAATTCCGGTTTTAAGAATTCACATTTGTCTGGTTGCAATTTTAGTCTTAGTTCAGACAGTCTATGTAGTACGATCGCTAAATTTTTGTTATGTTCTTGAATCGTTTGTCCGAATATTATGACGTCATCTAAATATACAAAGCAATGTTTTCCTATCAATCCGTTTAATGCTCTATCCATCATTCTTTGAAACGTAGCTGGTGCGTTCTTTAGTCCGAATGGCATTCTATTGTAATGGAAGTGTCCTTCGGGAGTTGAAAAAGCTGTATATTTTTTTGAGTCTTTGTCCATTGGAATTTGGTGAAAGCCTGACGATAAATCTAATGCTGAGAAAAATTTCGAGTTTCCTAAGTGCGAAAGGATTGATTCTACATCGGGGATGGGATACGCGTCTTGATCTGTAAGTTCGTTCAATTTTCTAAAATCTATTACTATTCTCCATTTTCTCTTTCCTGAGGCATCTGCCTTTTTGGGTACTACCCACACTGGTGCGTTATAAGGGGAATCTGAATGTGTAATTATGTCTTTATCCAACAATTCTGAGACTTGTCTTTTAATTTCTTCGCGATGGCACTCTGGGGGTCTATACGATTTTATATTGACGGGTTTCTCTGTTTTTAATTCTATTTTATGTGACGTGAGTTGGGTGCATGGGAGTGGATCGGTTTCTAATGCAAAGGCGTCAGCGTATGAAAGGATTATTTTCTCTACCGAGTCTCTATATGAAAGATCAATGTGTTTGGTTCTTAATTTCTGCATTAATAATTGCATTCTGTCTAATTTGGGAGATTCATCTAATTCAATTTGGTTTGATTCAATTTCTCTCTCACCTGTGTTGATGAAGCAAACCTGGGTTCTTTGGTGGTCAATGAAAGTTTCCTTGATAGTACTCTCGCCTGGTTGTAATTTGATGTCGGATCTTAGAGGTATGCGTGTCTCACCTAAAAACAGATAATCATTAGTGATCTTATATTTATATTTCTGTAGGAAGGGTAAACCTATGATTCCGTCTTCAGGGATGGGGAAGGAGTCGGGAACTATTTGGAATATATGGTCTTGTTTTAGTGCTTGGAACTGCGTGCTGGATTTGGATTCGTGTTTGTCGTTGCCCATTAGTATATTTTGGATCTTATTCTCCCTGGGATGTTCGGGTAATATACTACTATTTTTTATGAGGTTGATTCCTGCTCCGGTGTCCAGTAGGAATCTTGTTGGTCTTCTGAGTCCTTGGAATCCTCCGAGTATATATTGTAGTCTCCCTGGTATGCTGCATATTCTCCTAATGCGGGGAAGTCCGCTTGTTCCGCTGGCGTCTCGTCGATGGTGTAGTTGACTCTTGGTGGGATTTTGCCGTGAGGGGCTGACCGAAAATTTGTGCAGTTAGGTGCGATATGCCCGTTTTGTCCGCATTTGAAGCATTTAAGATTGATGGGTCTAGGCATTGTTGCAAGTGAAGTCGGTCTAGCTTGAGGTCTGTTCATAGGATGGAAAGGTCCTCTCGGTGGCAATACTGAGTTATTCGGTCTGGGATGTTGCGGGAACATCTGTCTTTGCGATGGTCCTCTCGAGTCTCGAAGCCAATTCTCCATGTCTCCAGCTAGAGTTTGAGCTTTTTCTAGTGTCTTGGGTTGCGATGGGACGACTAGAGCTCCTAATTCTCGTTTCAGGTTGGTTACGTATGTAGCGATGGCCGCGTCTTCTTCTTCATCGATGGCAATCTTCCTTGCCGCTGGGTTGTTGTGTTTGTACTGGATAGCGTATTTTAATTCGTTCAGGGATTGTCTGAATCTCAGATTGAAACTCATTACGCTCTCCATTTGTCCTTGTCGCGTGTTTTGCAGCTTATTTCTGCTGGCATTGACGGTATTGGGCGAGGTGACGTATGTCCTGAGGGCCTCGTAGAGCTGTTCGTAGGTGTCTATACGTAAGTATCGGATAGCTCGCTCTGCTTGATCCGTGATTTTCTCCGCAATTACGAGTTTCAGAAGCATATGCTTGTCTCGACATACGGATCTGGCGTACCTGACATCACTTATGAAGTCTTCTACTCCTAGGTCGTCTCTTCCTTTCAGCGTTCGGATAGTACGAATGGCGTTTGACGCCGTTTGTCCAATTGATGCATTGGAAGTTGCAGTTATTTCGGGTTCATCATCTTCCGAGTTGCTCCCTGATGAATGTTCCCCGTGTCTTCTTGAGGAGTTTCTTTGGCCTCTGTTCTGAGATGCGCTGTCGTCGGTCATAGTAGCGGTGATGTTCATTAACTTGGATAATTCTATAATTTCTTTCTGTCGGTTTTCGTTTTCTTTAGCAGTAGTTTTGCTTAAAGAGGTAACCGCGGATTGCAATTCTTTCATTGAATTGAGAATTCCATTGAGTATCTCTTCGCTTACCATTACGGTTCCGTTTGGTTTAGCCATTTTCTTGGTTAACGTAGGGGAACTGTTCGATTCTATTCTCGATAACTTAAGATGTCGTCCTGACCTTGGTTCGTCGATACCGATGTATTGCTTCGGAAGGGCTCTCGTAGTCCGTCTTCGTGGTCAAACAGCCGTGGTTGGTTGCCGTTGAAGATTTTCTTCCAGCAGATGAACCGGTATCCTGGCAGGATCGCCAAAATGTTACGGTGAAATGGCTGGTTTCGCGAAGGAACGCCGTATTTCACTTTCGCGATTGAATACTCGAAGATTTCGGGAATTTGAACTTGCTTTTTATTTTGAAAGTTGGATCGGCGAGACGTGCCGTAGCAGAGGTGATCGTCGACTGCTGGCTACACGGGTTTGGGGTCTTATATATTAATGGGTAATCTTATTTGGGGTACAAAGGTTTGGGACTGTTTAATGGTTCAAAGTTGTCGGGTGCTGAATCAGTCGTGAACTTGGGCCTGGTGACGTGTTGCGAGGGTTGTTGTCTTGGTCTTATCGGGCCGTGACATCCTCGTTGTACTGCATCTTGATATTATTATCGCAGTACGCAATTCATTAAATTGAAGATAACACGAATCGCAAATTCTTGATACATTTCAATCGTTATCACTAGGTTCACCAAAGGTGACTACAGTGAATTCTCGATATATGTCAACAACACATACCCGAGTCGGGTTATGTTTACACTCCTCGGCGTCAGAGGCCTCTCGGTAGTGGGGATACTTCCGCGACGTTTATCATCCAGGCCATGGCGACATATATAAGGAAATCGCTGTATTTTACATTACTTTATGAAAATAAGAAGAATGTGTCTACCCAAAGTGGCCATTTTGTAAAATAATATATTCGCAAAGGAATAAATTTGTTAGATAACTCCACGTGGATCTTTGCAATCTCAATATTCTTAAATTAAAAATATCAGAACCCGTTATTTCGAGGAGTCCCGTAAACCCAGTGCCCAAGTCGTTCAAATATGCATAAAACGTTTATATAAAAGTAAACGTGGCGAACGTAATACCTTTGCCCGGTTAGGTCGATGTTTAACGCTTCGCGGAATATTTATGGCGCGTAAAACGTCCGAACAATATCAATTGTTCATAACTTCGGGGTTTCTCGAAGTTCTTTTAAATTCATTACGAGCTCCCCGGGAGTCTTATAAGTCTTCCGTAAGTTCGCCGGGATTTTCAAACGGTTCAAGTTTCGAGTAACATTTAAGGCGATCGGACTCTTTACATGACCAAATTGCTTGAAAACTCGCGCGAGAGAGAGAGAGAGAGAGAGAGAGAGAGAGAGAGAGAGAGAATTGAATGCTCGTCACTACTTACGCGAAAGCTGGCAAATCGTCTCCGCCCTAAGGGGACGAGACAACTTCAAAAGTTTCTGAAATATCGCGGTTCATAGTAGGAAGCGTGCCAACGATCTTGCAACGCCCACTTACCCTGAAAGTCGTCTTCATCTTTTTCTGCTATTTCCGATTGCAAAGGTCCTCGAGAAATCGGGCGTTCCTCGCGAAAAAATCTACTCAACACGTTTTCGTTTTCGGCGTTTCGACGAGTTCTTAGAACCCTCTCCTACGATATGTACACGCTTGCTTTACATTCATCGCCATTATCCAATAAATTTTTTCCCGATTTTATCACTTCGATCCAGAAAATTGCAATGCCCAAATCTTTCAGATGCGAAAATCCGACGCATTCTATCGAAAACCTAAAATTGAATACTGCACTGTTTGTCTTAATATTGTAGCACGGCCAAATATTTACAATATTGTATTGTATTTTATATTTGCACTAATGCCAAGTCTATTGAAAACCCCTACAACATTTAGTACCGTTATGGAATAAAATTGTAACGCAACTAAATACTGAAATATATTTTTACAAGGATCAGTTTAAACGAACACAGTGTGCCACGAAATTCGCTAAATTGACCGAAAACGATGAAAAAGTTTGTTACCTCTGTACTCCTGCAACTTCGCGTAAAAAAATCATATAACATTTTGCTCGAACTGATTGTAATGGGCGAAAGCGGTGTAATTTGTGTAATTGTTCACGTGCATGTAGATATATTGCGATCGCGTGGAATTTTATTGAAAAATGTAGTGTGTTATTCTGTATGCTAAAAATACAGTCATTCGCGTGATCGTAAATTTGTACATCGATGCAATAATTGTATCGACATTTATTTCGAAAAATTACTATGCAATTCTATGCTGCGAGAACGCAGCAAATAACGCTGCGCTTATTTACGCTGTAAATAAATCTACCTGTACGATGATTGCTCTGAATTGTACTGGAAACATTCGTATAAGTAATTGTGAATTAATGTCTGCAGAAGTAGGTAAAATACAAAATTTGAAATAATAATCCGGTTAATCTCCGTTTTTGTTTCCGGGTTGGTGGATCCAAGAATTTTAATGCAAACGAACATTTTGCAAAATCACATTCGTTCCCATTATCGTTTCACTCGTTCTTAACCAGCAACCCCCGAAAAGTAAACCAGGAAAAAATTAGGAAACTATCATCTTACAATTCACAGTACAATTAATAAGTTCTGCAAGATAAAACGCAAGAAATCTCGCATAATTTCACAAGATTCACAATCGGAAATGCAATTTACCAAAATCTATAAAGTACATAACAATTTCTTAGTATTATTTTGAAGTTAACCCTTCGCCCTGTGATGTAATTATATACATGAAAAGGAACTTTGTAATTATTTAGGGAACTTCAGAATTACTTTGCAATGCGAACTTTGTAAAATGTGGTCATGTGAAAAGTGTTTCTAACTATGTCATAATTTTTAATGGGGACTGGTTTCGAGTGCTAAGGGGTGCACGGAATATGTGCAGTTGTGGAAACTTCGCTTACAGCTATTAGACAAGTTTAATAGAAAGAAGTTTAAACTTTTCCAATAGAAACGAATAAAAATTACGAATTAGAAGGAACGAATAACATTCACGTTTAACCCTTTGAGGACACGTGCCGCCATGTTGGTGACGATAGGCTCGTGTGTATGAATGCTACAAACAAGTAACATAATTATCTAAATATCAACGGCTAAAATACATACTTTTATTTTAACCCCACACAGCCTCAATTAATAATTTTTAAAAATATTTCAAGAAGTTTCTTGTAGACACAATAGTCTTTCTGATATCCCCAATGCAACATCCATTTTGTTTATTTGCCACAAATCGAATGAAACTTTCCATAAGACTTTGTCACGTAATCTGGTTTGCCAAGAACAATATTTTCGAAAATTTTTGATCGAAATCGTCCAATTCGACGTTGCACGGGTGAAGGTTGTTCTCCCCCCGAATCGGCCATCAAACAGAGCACGAATTTAGTTCAGTAATTAGCTCATTACTCCGTCAGGGGCGCAATCGCATAAACAGTCGACCCAGCGACGTCATAATTCCCCGGCTACGCGGAGCAACAATAATATCCGTTTCGATAATTGCGTTCACAATGCGCCGCCTTACAGCGTCGTCGCACAAAACACGAGAAGCATGGAATTACGCGAGGCGCCTAACTAGATCGCGGGGGTGGCTTTCAGGGGCGCGGAAAGGCGACGGGAAGTTCTAATCCGCTGCGGCGGCATAATTAATTGCTACCAATTGTCCCCGATTCAACCAAGTTTCTCAGTCGTTGTTTTATTAAAATCCTATTAGCGGAGATGAATTCGCGGAAATCAACAAAACTTTTTCCAAGGGGAGCCGAAGGATGAAATGGTTTCGAGGGTGCTTTCATAGCGCGTCGTCACCCGCGAAACGCCTACTTTCTTGGACATCTAACAAAATATTTAAATGTCAAAGCTTTACTTTTCTATTACAGTGAATTCTCGATATATGTCAACAACGCGGGTCTTGCCAGCGTCGTGTATCGTCCAGGAAACATACCCGTGTTATGTTTACACTCCTCGACATGGGGATTATTCCGCGACGTTTATCATCGAGGCCTTGGCGACATGTACAGAGAAATCACTGTTTTACACAGCGGATCTTATGCGTTTATAAGAAAAATTAGTAGATCCAATTTAAGGCAGAACAAGCATCAGAGAAATTAAAAATCACTGTCCTACTAGTTTCCACTTATTCTTGCATAAAAATCCACTATTTTGCTCGTCGTTTTGTAATTAATAATATAATCTGCAGAACATACATATTCATCAAAATTTTGTCAAATTGAAATAAGGGACGGATGAGAGTAAGGTGTATAAGGTCCATTAACCCTTTGACGGCTGGGTCTATTTTGACCCAGAGTATCAAAGTCGTCAATTAATTGCTCCGCCTTCGACGATTAGGCACCATCAAAAATACGTTTTAAAAAATTACAAACATGAATTATAAAATAGTAAAATAGGTATTTCTTGTTTCATAGGAATATGTGGAATTCTATTTGAAAAGAAATTACAAATAAAACTGGAATCTCGTGAAAATGAATATTCTCGGCCCTTGTGGGCACCCTCGGAATAATGTAACTTTTCCATAAACTCAAGAACAACGAAGAGATAATAGTTGGCGGTAAGGTGTATTTCTGTCTATTAACCCTTTGACGGCTGGGTCTATTTCGACCCAGAGTATCAAAATCGTCAATTAATTGCTCCGCCTTCGACGATTAGGTACCATCAAAAATACGTTTTAAAAAATTACAAACATGAATTATAAAATGGTAAAATAGGTATTTCTTGTTTCATAGGAATATGTGGAATTCCATTTGAGAAGAAATTACAAATAAAACTGCAATCTCGTGAAAATGAATATTCTCGGCCCTTGTGGGCACCCTCGGAATAATGTAACTTTTCCATAATCTCAAGAACAACGAAGAGGTAATAGTTGGCGTGTCTAGTTATTTTCCTGAATCGTTCCAGTGCGCGTCGGCTTGGTCGGCGTCGGCGTCGTCGACGGAGACGTCTCGAGAAGACAAGGAAATTCTACTCGGCGTCTGTCGCGGCGTTCTTCGTTTTCTTTACGGAAATTTTATTATGCTTCCGCGAGGGGTTCTCCCGTGCCGAGAATAGAGGAACAGGATCGCCGGGGAAAATTCTCCTCGGCTCCGGGTGTAGCTCCGGCTGCTTTGCACCCCACCGCCGCCCCGTGAAGTATTAAATTCTCTATCAGAAACGTATCGCGGTTCTAAAGTTAACTAGATCCAATTTATTGCGGCACGATGGAGGCGTTACGAGCGCGGTCGGCGCAAGATATCGAGCGCGCACCGCGCATTCCAGAAAATCCACCGGCCAAGAAGGAACAGGGCACCCCCCGGTACACAGCCCAGCCCAGTCCAGGAGATTGCTGGAATGTCGGATGATGAGTGGAGGCCATTTTGACGAGAATTCCTGTCTTATTTTTAAAAGAGATTGCACGGAAAAATGAAGGAACTGTAAACTTTTCCGCCGGACGTGCGCGCCCGTCCCGGCGCGGCTTTTGACGGCGGAAAATTTTCAATTTGGAAATTCGAGACGGCTCCCACCCCTCGGAACTGATGGCTCTTCTCCTCTAAAGTGACGACCTTTTTCAGCGCCGCAATTCGGACGCCCTTCCTCTGAAATAATTTTGTCAAAAGGATAAATACTACTCTGAAAGCTTAAACTATAAAATTGTTGATCTTTGAACGACCGTAACTTTCTGTAAAATATTCTTGGAATATTCTACCTTTATATAGTCTACCTTTGTGAAGCCACCTTCCTTGAATTTGCCATACCTTTTGGAAGACTATTTTGCTGTGAAACAAAAGGAGAAACTGAAGTTGCTTCTCGCTTCTCTGGGAATTGTACAAACTCGAAAGACCGTACGGGGATTAAAAAATTTTGGTCTGGATTCATTTCAACGTGATCTTGCAAGAGGAAGTTTCCCCTTTACGGTGACCTCTTAAAAATTGATCTGCGATTTTTTGTTGCGAATTTATTGCACTTTGAACGGAAAGTATGCCGTAGGAATTTATAAAATTTCTAAGGAAGAGAAGCAACCTTACAATAATCTTTTTTGATGTTTTATATTAACAAAGGGTCCACCTAAAAATTGTTATAAGGTCGCAAGAGCTTGAAAACGGCGGACAAAATAAAGTAATACATTTTTCAATAAAATTTCAAGCGACCGCAATATATCTGCATGTAAATGAACAATTACGCAAATGACAGCGTTTTCATCGCACAACATTGCGCGGAATTTCGTCGATGAAATTTATAGCGATCGATTTACGTATGCCGGGTAATATTTTTCTCTATGGCAGATGAACAGAGCTTTAGGCCTACCCCTTTACGGAACCATCTGTCGTCCTGATTGATCGTCGGATGATCTATCTGCTCGTCACGTGGGCCTTGTCTGAACGAGGAAGTTGAATTATCGTACGCGTTGTTCTAACAATGATTTCAAATGTCAACAATAAAAATTATTTCCAATTTTCTCGCTATTTTAGAATTTCCTTTGCCCGAATTCTGGTCTTTCCAAATTTTCACATTATTCGACGATTCTCTTTACCTAAATTCGGCGATCTTCCCGATATATAAAACGCAGAGTCACAAAAAAGATGGTCCGGCTATAAACCGATGGTCGTCCGTTTTAGTTACCGATCGATACTTTCATAAAAAAATTCGCCATTGATCCACGCGGGAGATGAATCGTTTAACTCGAAGATTGGATGGGGAATCGAGGCGATAGATCGCTCGTTTACGGTCGACTCCAACCGTCCCGAAAATCCTGTCTAATCCCTGTCATCCTGATCCTCGGTCTCCGAAGCTATTCAAGTTCAAAATTCTATAGTTCGACGGTAATTGAAAGAAGAGAGTCCATCTTCATTTTACTTTCCGAGATACTTGCCACCCGATTTGCGGTAAGTGTATTTCGATCGAACTTGGACTATAACACCTGACCCAAGTCGTTCATCGGAGGATCATCCGGCTTAAAGATTAAAGACGATCCTGAAATCTGCATAAATAATTGGTAGAGGGAAGTTTTTGACTTGCAGTAAACTTTGCCGGCCGTGTAATACCGTACTGTGAGTTGCATAATTTTCCGGAAGCAGGTGGACTCTGGTTCATGTTAAAGGTAAAAAAATAGCGGATTTTGATTTTTTTAACGATGTGCCCCCACTTAGAAGAATCTGAAAAAATTATATGTCAACGAGACGCTAAAACTTTAAAAATACGAATTTAGTATGTCATAACTTCTACAAGAAATTGGCATGTCAAAACTTTTTTTATTTTTTAAAATTCGGTTTCGAAGCTAAAAATTCTGAAAAAATTCTTAGATGTGCATCCTGATAGCTAAAATATGCCTGATTTTTTAAAGAATTTTCAATTGAAGAAATTATAGGAAATCCTGATTTTCTTTGCCTCCCCATTACTACCCCCCATGTCGACATATAGGGTTGAAAATTGGCACAAAGTATTTCCATTAAGTTCTTTCGATTAATGTTGTATACAATTTTGTATGGCATATGGTTGACTAAAATTTGCTCTTGACCCTTGATGGTTCATTTGCCTCGAGACTAAAATTTCAACGTCAATTTTTGGGCGGGTACAGTCTCCTTAAAACGCAGAGTTCGTTCAAAGCTTGTTTTGCGATTAAATAAATTTTCCTCTGGAACTTCGACCCAACGGTCTACTTCGTGAAAGGTTTTTTTCAACGTGTCTTGGTTGATAGGAGAGCATATAATCGTCTATTTACCGTTCACGATCCTATAACCAGGTGTCCTGGTTACTCAAGACACTTTATCTCGCGTAGTTTAGAATGAAATTTATTGCACCGTGTAAAACAACGCGCTTAAGGCTTATGCTAGACTTTGGTATTGAAGATGCCGCTGTACAATCTATTTATGGGTACCAACGACGCTCCAAAAGAAGTAAAAGTTTAAGAGAGACCAGGGAACAAAAACCGCAACTTAATGATCCGTAAAAGGAACGATAGACACAACAGAAAATAGAAATAAAATCTCGAGGGTAAACAAACAAGACTGCATTTCGTTAATTGCCACGCATTACGAACAAATGTTTCTACGATACATTCACAGACAAATTCGAGCAACGAAAATACAAAACGTTTGGTACACGAAAGATTTTGGTCCATGCACAATAGTCGAATTGCAAGTAACAAAGTGCCGGGAATGGCCAGCGAAATTAATTACCGCAGAAAGGGTCCTGGTCAAGCGGTTACATCAATGAAATCACGCACACGGAAGAAACGCTGGCAAGAAGTGACCGAGTCTGGAAGTAGTAGACGATGTCAGCAAGAGGAAGCCAAAAAAGAAAGAGAAGGCCGGGGGAAGAAAAACTGCCTGAAGCTGTGGGCTTTTTAGTCGCGCTACTCATCGTTAACCGCGAGGGCCAATAACAAAGCGTGATGTGGCAGAGAAAGAGGATCCACGAGAATTTCCACGGTTCGCCATTTCTCCGCTTTTGCATGAGTGTGTCGATCCATTACGCGACATGTGCTCCCGGAAGTTTCGAATGGTATAATCGCAGGAAAATGGCAAACGACAATCAGAATTTCTACCATTGAATAACCACGATACCCATAAAACAATTACAATTTCATCAAGACACTTTAAAGATTACTTAAAGATCAATAATGTTTGTAATAGTAACCTGGAACTCAATTTTCAATCTTCCCGCTATGATTTGATAATTAATTGATTGAACTTCACCTCGGCAAGCCAGAAATTTTTAACTTTTTACTGTATAATCCTGTACATCTAAGCGAGAAAATGGCTGAAATCGAAGTTTCGAGGCGAGGAATTCACTGGTTCAAGAGTTACGCGTGTTTAATTCTGTGATTCGACAATAACAACTGTTCCGCTTTACCGGGGAAACAATGGAGGACCGCCGTTCTATTTTTCCGCAACGCACGCGGAAACCGGAGGTTCCTTTTTTTGTAAATTCCTCGTCACGGTGGAAACTTTCTCAAAGCCATCAACCGTGTAGTCATTTGAACGGCCATTCGCTTTGAGTGCGCTCCGCCCCCGCAAGAATTTCGCAAAATCCTTTGGATTGATGGACCGCTGAAAATCAATTACCCAACGAGCACTCAGCAACCGTGGCCTTTTACAATCGCCGGTTGGATCGATTCTTCCGCGTTGCATCAAAGAACGCAATTGATTCCGCCAGGAGATAGTCGGCCTTAACGGAGCCTGATCGTGGATCGGAGGGATTCCGAATCGATGTAATTATCTTTTTCCTACGACAGTGTGGATCAAGGCCTCGAAACTTTCCTCCGGCTGCCGACAAGAAGTTAGTAGTTACACCGCGACGGGTACCCGATGTCTTTAATGGGGTTCGGGATCGATGGAAATTGTTGGACACTTTGTAAATATTCTGGGCTAACCATTTACAGTATTTACTCTATACATGTCCCAGATTCCTATCCGATAAAAGTCCCAGAACTATCCCCACTGCCCCTAGGTATACCCCGTTCGGCGTGGATCAAGGAAGAGTATCTCATGGCCGATACATGTCCTGGCTAGGCCCGTGTTTTGGACATATATCGAGTAGACACTGTACACAACTTCCGACGAGCCGACTGTGAATTTTCTTTCATCAATTTTCTGTGCAATATTACACAGGGTGTTCCAAATTTACCTGTCGAAAGTCTCGAAGGAACTATAAGTCAACCGCTTTCTTAAAAAATTAATTTAAAGTTTAGTAAACATATTTTATTCCACATGTCTGTCCCAAAATGGTATAAACGTGGAGGGGGTGGTTTCATATGAGAAAATAAATCGGGAATATAGATTAAATTGTTTGTATGTTCATTTTAAACATCATGTATCATCAGAGTCGCGTTTTGGACATATATCGAGTGGACACTGTACACAATTTCAGCTGTGAATTTTCTTTCGTCAATGTTGTGTGCAATATTACACAGGGTGTTCCAAATTTACCTGTCGAAAGTCTCGAAGGAACTATAAGTCAACCGCTTTCTTAAAAAATTAATTTAAAGTTTAGTAAACATATTTTATTCCACATGTCTGTCCCAAAATGGTATAAACGTGGAGGGGGTGGTTTCATATGAGAAAATAAATCGGGAATATAGATTAAATTGTTTGTATGTTCATTTTAAACATCATGTATCATCAGAGTCGCGTTTTGGACATATATCGAGTGGACACTGTACACAATTTCGGCTGTGAATTTTCTTTCGTCAATGTTGTGTGCAATATTACACAGGGTGTTCCAAATTTAACTGTCGAAAGTCTCGAAAGAACTATAAGTCAACCGCTCCCTTAAAAAATTAATATAAAGTTTAGTAAACATATTTTATTCCACATGTGTGTCCCAAAATGGTATAAACGTGGAGGGGGTGGTTTCATATGAGAAAATAAATCGGGAATATAGATTAAATTGTTTGTATGTTCATTTTAAACATCGTGTATCATCAGAGTCGTGTTTTGGACATATATCGAGTAAACACTGTACAAAATTTCGGACGAGTCGGCTCTGAATTTTCTTTCCTGTTCTGTGCAATATTACACAGGGTGTTCCAAAATTACCAGTCGAAAGTCTCGAAGGAACTATAGGTCAACCGTTCTCTTAAAAAATAAATTTAAAGTTTCGTGAACATATTTTATTCCATACACAGCGTGTCCTAAAATTGTATACACGTATCAATGTTCATCATCAATGTTCTGTGCAATATTACACACATACAGGGTGTTCCAAAATTACCCGTCGAAGGTCTCGAAGGAACTATAGGTCAACCGTTCTCTTAAAAAATAATTTTAAAGTTTCGTGAACATATTTTATTCCATCCACTGCGTGTCCTAAAATGGTATACACGTATCAATGTTCATCATCAATGTTCTGTGCAATATTACACACATACAGGGTGTTCCAAAATTACCCGTCGAAGGTCTCGAAGGAACTATAAGTGAACCGTTCCCATAAAAATTAATTTTAATGTTTCGTGAACATATTTTACTGCATACAGTCCCAAAATGGTATAAACGTGAAGGGGGTGATTCTATGCGAGACAACACGTCGAGAATATGGAATAAATTGTTTTTGTGTACATTTTAAAAATCCTAGATCATCGGAGTCGCGCGAAACGTATAATCCTCGTGGAGGACTAGTTTCCGCGATGGCCTGGAAAACAGCGTAACAGAACGGTAATCTGCATGGACGACAGGATAGCGAAGTAAATGATTCGCGTTTCATTTACGAGGCAATAATACCGCGCCGTAAAGCGGCCGTGGCAGATAAGTGAAGTCGGACTCCCGAACGATAGCGCATCTACATGTTAATTATTATTATCCTCTATCAGAGAGAGAGAGAGAGAGAGAGAGAGGCACGCTCTTATCGTCATTTTCGAGCAGATTGCCGGTGGGATACCTGGTTCTCCGTTGAAGAAGAGAGAATACCGGCGCATGCAACTCGGGCACGGCCGCCGCGGCGCGGCGTTGCGCTGCCCTAACGATACCTATCATTTAAACGTAAATCGTCTCGCGTTTCTGCCGACATTGGACGCACACAGCGACGATTCGCCTCTGGAAATCAGATCTCCCCGGGAATGACGCAGCTGTTGGTACAGCACTGATCAGCAGGAAGCGTTTACCCGGAGTGTTCGATGCAAGAAATCACCACGCCTTCGAACTGGCCGTTACACAGGGCCCCGGTTTCTCTTCAACTTCAATCTCGCGAGGAGGGAAAAAAAAAAAAAAATAAAGACATCGGACAAGCCCGTGGCTGGGCGGGGAGGGGATGCGGGCAACCGGGAGGAGAGTCATTGATCCGTCGTAAATCCGTGGCCGTGCAATTCGGGTTTAATGGTCCGTTAAATATTCCTTGTAATACGATATTTACAGCGTCGATAACCATCGCGGCCGGTGTATTATATCACGCGGTTGCGTGGCAGTTACCTGACGCGTGGCTGTTATCATTTTACCGATCCTCCACTTGCCGCGTTGACGCCACCGGCATCATAAAAGTGTCATTCCCTTCAATGTTAAAAATCGCGGACGCAACGAGTCGAATCGAACTCGCCGAACATGTTTGTGCTCTAGTAGGTTCTGAGTCGTTAATGCGTAGGAACGATAATCGCGGATAATTGCGAAGATTGGCCTGCGTTATCTGAGCCGAAAATTAGATTTCATGATTACAAAGTTGAAACAGCAAGAGGAACAAAGTGTGACCGGCACAAGATATTATACAAATTTCTGTGGAAGTCGTGTGCAATTTTTTATCGTTACAAGTTGCTCGAGCAGTGGTATTGGTGCTTTATCATTCATAATAGTGTCATTCCTTTCACTGTTAAATCGCGGGCGCATCGAGTCGAATTGGGAGGGGAATGATTATTCTCGATTCGGTTTTGAGTCATTCGTGCATAGCAAGCGTTTATAATCGCGGATAATTGCCGAGATTGGCCTGCGTTATCTGAGCCGAAAATTAGATTTCATGATTACAAAGTTGAAGCAGCAAGAGGAAGAAAGTGTGACCGGCACAAGATATTATAAAAATTTCTGTGGAAGTCGTGTACAATTTTTTATCGTTACAAGTTGCTCGAGCAGTGGTATTGGTGCTTTATCATTCATAATAGTGTCATTCCTTTCGAATCGAGCGGGGAACGCTTGCGCTCGAGTCGGTTTTGAGTCGTTAATGCATAGCAACCGTTTATAATCGCGGATAATTGCGGAGATTGGCCTGCGTTGCCTCGAACGCAGATTTGATTCCGTGATTATAAAGTTGGATCGGTAAAGACACAGTCTACAGCTCTAACTAGATATTAATATTTTCCTGTGGAAAATATGTGTAACTTTTCATCGTTCAGCTATCGGCCGAATCGATTACTGTTTCATTTATTAATCTGACTTCCTTCGGTGCTAAATTCTGAGCTCAGCGAATCGAATCGTGCATAGTAAGCTCCAGTTCTATCGGACTCGGTTGGAATCAGGTTTGAGTCGTACGAGTTGTCGGGTCGATTCTTACTGATTCTGTTGGGATCAGCTTTGTGTCGTTAATGCGTGGAAACGATTGATAATCGCGGATAATTACGGTGCTTCTGCTGCCGTGCTGGCGCAAATTTGATTTCGTGATTATAAAATTAGGCCAGCGAGAAGAAAAAAGTGCAACTGTAAAACTAGATATTGAGGAAATTCTTGCGGCAGATTATGTCCGTCGTTAGTACGCTGCTATCGGGTAGTTGTATCAGTTATAGTTTTAGAAAATGGTCGAGAGCCTCGCGTTTATATGTGCAATTGTCCACTTTCATGAGACAGGTGGAACGCTTGATGTTGAGGATGTATACCTCGGACACTTAGAAACTTGATCCTGTCCTGGTTCATACTATTTTCGTGTTTTATGCTGTTGTTAGGTTACTTTGAAACTGTGTGTTTCCTCTTCAGACGTCCGATGATGTCTTTGCAATGATGTAGTGTGAAAAATTATCAAGCGGGATCCGGTTATTAAGTTTCTTTCTTCAAAATAAATGTAAACATTATTAAACCATTTTCGTCTGTTAATCTCCAATTAAGGTCTAGAATTAAATTTTGCTAAGTCGCAGATTTAGCATCAATCATAAAATGTATTATACTGAATTATTCCAGTGTCTATTTCGCATCGACAAATTCTGAAATATATTCGTCTATTTGCAGACACAATCAGGCTCGCTAATAAATTTCCTTCTAGTATTAAACATTTCAGGCCGTCTCTCCCAAGCCGTTCTTCTTCACTCACAATATTTCACACACACACACACACACACATACACACACAGCGGCATCGAATAATCGCATAAAATCGGCAGACTACCCGATATATATCAGCTCGTTTTTCACTAACGGAAATTCGCACACCTACCGACAATAACCATTTGCATTGAACGGAACCCGATGTACCTATCCCAGAATCTAACACTATGTGCACCGCCGTACATTAATCAAGTTCGACCGAACGTGTTGCGAACGTCTTGTAGAACGTCCCGCATTTCGTAGCCATTAATTGGTGCAGCTGATTTATAGGGATCGTGGGAAGCGAAACATAATCCCGAGGGACCGTAACTTTAAGATTGAAAATTTGTCAGGCCGGTAAACCGCTATGCGTTTCTCGTTATCGTGTGTCTATAAGTGTGTGTCTCTGTGTGTGTGTGTATTGGCCACGAAACGGGACGCGTGCCTGAAATTTCAAACTGCCCCGGAACAATCCGCAAACGGGGACGTACACGACTAACGTTTCCGCCGTTCCCTTCGACCGTCAGTCGATCCCTGTCACGGAAGAAGAAACGCCGTTTCGCTATAGAATTCCGACTGACAGTGCCAATTGACAGAGGAAACGAATGGCCGCCGGCAACAGCGCGCTGGAACCAATCGGCAGTATAGATGGAAAAAGACTCGTAGATCATTTCACGGTGTTCATAATCAATTTAAATATCATTGTAGAAGCGGAAACAAAAGGCCTCCGCAACGATAGAAACGCTGGAAATCGTTTTACATGATCGTACTCTTCGGAGATTCTCAGATCCGTCACTTTTAAGTGGACTATAATGCAATTTCTCAGACTGTCTATAACTCTACAATTTCTGAGACTGTTCATAATTTAAACATTATTTTCAACCTAGGTACGAGGCCTTTGTCACGATACAAATATTGTATATGGTGGTGTAAATGATGCAGATGCTGAATATCGTTTTATATGATCGTACTCTTCGAAGCTCTTCAGGTCTGCCACTTTTAAGTGGACTATAATGCAATTTCTCAGACTGTCTATAATTCTACAATTTCTGAGAAGGTTCATAATTTAAACATTATTTTAAATCTAGATACGAGGTCTTTGTCACGATACAAATATTGTATATGGTGGTGTAAATGATGCAGATGCTGAATATCGTTTTACATGATCGTACTCTTCGTAGCTCTTCAGGTCTGCCACTTTTAAGTGGACTATAATGCAATTTCTCAGACTGTCTATAATTCTACAATTTCTGAGAAGGTTCATAATTTAAACATTATTTTAAATCTAGATACGAGGTCTTTGTCACGATACAAATATTGTATGTGGTGGTGTAAATGATGCAGATGCTGAATATCGTTTTATATAATCGTACTCTTCGAAGCTCTTCAGGTCTGCCACTTTTAAGTGGACTATAATGCAATTTCTCAGACTGTCTATAATTCTACAATTTCTGAGAAGGTTCATAATTTAAACATTATTTTAAATCTAGATACGAGGTCTTTGTCACGATACAAATATTGTATGTGGTGGTGTAAATGATGCAGATGCTGAATATCGTTTTATATAATCGTACTCTTCGAAGCTCTTCAGGTCTGCCACTTTTAAGTGGACTATAATGCAATTTCTCAGACTGTCTATAATTCTACAATTTCTGAGAAGGTTCATAATTTAAACATTATTTTAAATCTAGATACGAGGTCTTTGTCACGATACAAATATTGTATGTGGTGGTGTAAATGATGCAGATGCTGAATATCGTTTTATATAATCGTACTCTTCGAAGCTCTTCAGGTCTGCCACTTTTAAGTGGACTATAATGCAATTTCTCAGACTGTCTATAATTCTACAATTTCTGAGAAGGTTCATAATTTAAACATTATTTTAAATCTAGATACGAGGTCTTTGTCACGATACAAATATTGTATATGGTGGTGTAAATGATGCAGATGCTGAATATCGTTTTACATGATCGTACTCTTCGTAGCTCTTCAGGTCTGCCACTTTTAAGTGGACTATAATGCAATTTCTCAGACTGTCTATAATTCTACAATTTCTGAGAAGGTTCATAATTTAAACATTATTTTAAATCTAGATACGAGGTCTTTGTCACGATACAAATATTGTATGTGGTGGTGTAAATGATGCAAATGCTGAATATCGTTTTACATGATCGTACTCTTCGGAGCTCTTCAGGTCTGCCACTTTTAAGTGGACTATAATACAATTTCTCAGACTGTCTATAACTCTACAATTTCTGAGACTGTTCATAATTTAACACGTTAACTGCCAAGTCAGTAGTCTGACTGACAGTGATTTTTGACTAGGTTTAGACATTCATTTTTATTGTGACATATCCAGATAAACAGAATTTTATTAAGATCTTCAGAATTCAAGAGGGTTAAAACAGCATCCCCTAAAATACATTTAAAATTTCTAGTTTCGCTTTCATTAATTAAATTACTCTATCTTTGTAAGAATCTCTGGGAATGATACTTGGCACTTAACGTGTTAAACATTATTTTAGAACTAGATACGAAGCCTTTGCCACGGTACAAATATTGTATATGGCGGTGTAAATGGTGCAAATGTTACAAATCGTTTTATATGATCTTACTCTTCGGAGCTCTTCAGGTCTCTGCCACTTTTAAGTGGACTATAATGCAATTTCTCAGACTGTCTATAACTCTACAAGTTCTGAGACTGTTCATAATTTAAACATTATTTTAAATCTAGATACGAGGCCTTTGTCATGAAACAAACACTGTATATGTATAAAACACTGTATAAATTGTTTTGTATGGTGTTACACCTCGTAACTTTGGAGTTATGCAATTTTTGAATGGACTATATGCTACAACGTAGCTTCTGAGACTGTCCAGAAACTATTACGAAAAATATCGCTTACAAAATTTATATATGGTTCCTGGACAAAAACGAAATACTATAAGCATTGGAAGAATTCAAAAACACTCTTGTATTATGAATTATTAAGGGAAGTAATTCGGAAATGTCTATGTAAGTTTTGCGGCTCCTGTATCTAACAGTTATTGGCAGAAACCGATTTAAAAATTAGTTAAGAGACACGTGTCGCGAACGTCAGCATAAATTGTACGTCGCAGCTTCTATATTTTGCAATCGACGTGAGAAATTACGATTTAAAAGTTAGTAACGAAATACATGTCGTGAATGTCAATATAAATTGCACGTCGCAGCTTCTATATCTTACGATTAATGGCAGAAATACTATTTAAAAATTGATAAAGAAATCCACGTCTGCGTACCTTCCATATCTTACAATTAACTCGGACGATTCTGTCGCCGCGGAAAAATCTGTCATCTTATGATAATCTCGCTCGTGATAGCCGGCGTTCGTTTCGGCCATAAACATCGCCGGTTAGATATGAATTAGAGAGGAAAATCTACGATCTGAAATTCAATAGTCGATAAATAACACGGTCCGTGAATTCTGTAATCGGTACTTTGTACTGGCGCAGCAGCACCGCCTGAAGTCGCGGCAGCCTCGGCCAACAGATAAATACAATCCTGCGAGCATCCATCGTCATCTATGCCGCGAGTGTTAGAACGCACACCGGAATCACTTTGCGCTCCGAGCAGTTCGGTTGCCGAGCTGCGTCAGCTCGTATCGATGGCTACCCGGAAGGGAAACGTTTCTGTTCGTTAAGTTCGACGAGATTTTCGATCGATTAGCGGAGCCGATCGCTGACGCTCGACCACTTCTCCTGCCGAGTCGCTGCACTGATTTGCTTAAAAGTTTGTTTAATGCCCACCTGGTAGAACGTGAACGCCAATAATCCAGTTTGCTGGTGGTTCTACAGTTTGCATTCTTCCTGAAGGCAATCTCCTAAAAATCGTCCCGAAACAGGTCGTTTTTGGGAATTTATTACGGGAAAACGGAACGACGCAGAATTGAAAAATTAGTTGCAATAGACTCGCACATGGTTCAGTATTGTTAATGAATTTTTGCTGTCTGCTAGGTTTAATGGTGCTTATTATATCTGTTCTACAATTTGTTCTTTCCTGAAAGCTGTCTCCTAAAAAATGGTACCGAAACAGGTCATTTTTGGGAATTTATTACAGGAAAACGGAACGACGCAGAATTGAAAAATTAGTTGCAATAGACTCGCACATGATTCGGTGTTGTACAGGAATTTTTGCTGTCTGCTGAGTTTAACGATGCTTATTATATCTGTTCTACAATTTGTTCTTTCCTGAAAGCTGTCTCCTAAAAAATGGTACCGAAACAGGTCATTTTTGGGAATTTATTACAGGAAAACGGAACGATGCAGAATTAAAAAATTAGTTGCAATAGATTTGCACATAATTCAATATTGTAAATGAATTTTTGCTGTATCTAATGATGCTTATTATACTGTAGAACGTGGATGGCAATAATCTAGTTAGCAGGTGGTTCTACAGTCTGTTTCTCCCTGCAGACATTCTCCCTTGAAATCGTTCAGAAATGGGTCATGTAAACGATGCACAACGACAGTTAACATTTGGTAATAGTACTGTTAAGAAACGAAAAATATTCTTGTGGTACGTAACATTATCCACAGGATGATCTACAGTCAGTTTTTCAACAGGTTCAATTTTTCTTCATCATTTTTTCCTGTAGAAAGATTTCTCGTCGAAATACTCGTGCCATCAAAGTTCGTATGTTCACTTAAATTTCGGAAAGATCTTGATTTTTAATTTCGGGAGGGTTTCCGAGGAATTTCCTTTTATCAGGAAGCCAATAGTCGCGGCGTGAGCACAATCCGTGGGTTAATGCTCGAAACGCCTGTGCCATATTATTGGTATAAACACGACTCCTGAGATGTCCCCATAAAAAAGTTACTTTCCTGTGAAATGAGTTTTCCCCGAAAACATTCCGCGACCCATAGGTAATGCTGACGCGAATGTTTGACGTTCCATCTCGTCGGGACCGTACTCCGGCGTTGAATCCACCAACCCATTGTTTATTTCCAGATCCTGTTCCCGAACTGATTGATGCGTATTTTCGCAGCTTGAAATTTTTACGCGTTCCACTTTTTCCGCATTTTCGAAGTTTTTTTTTTTTGGTCGATCCGGTGAATTTGATTCAGTGGCTAAACCCCGCAGCGCCAAATCCCTTGATCAATGACTCGAGGTTACCGCTAGTGCTCTCAATGCACGATGATTTTAGTCGAATATACGCTCGCAAAATGCTGGGGCTATTCCAGCCGAAACGATTTCCATAAATCTATTTACCGAGGGTGTCCACCTCCATGTATTTTCCAAATTATACATTGTAACCGAAAATCAATCGATGGCAACCAGTTGATATACACACCCCGATTTTTATAAATAAATTTAAAAATGAGGATTTCATAGAATACTTTATCTTCTGTAATAATACTTTCATTAAATTCTACTGAATTTTATAAGGGACTGATTCTTCAAATTTTTATGTAAAGTGCATAAAAATTTGCAGATAAATATTGCAAGACATCATGGGATTTGCCTAAATTTAATAGTAGTGCAATATCATTACCATTGTTAGATCGTTGTGCAAATTAAAAATTGTCTGCACCAGTTACGAGAAACATGGGTTACATAAAAATATATTTCTTCTGTTAATAATTTTAATGAATTGAAGATTAACATAAGTGAAAGAGTAATATAGTCATGTTTTCACTGTTTTATATTTCATCTACTCATCTTTGTCACGAGTACATAGAATACGCAATTAAATTGTTACGTATAGGTATATGTCAGTCACAGTAGAAGTAGCCAGCCATAGACAGACATGCGAGTCAAGTAACCAGTCCTTAAAATCCCATTTATTCGTTACTTTCTTTAATAAAACAAACTATACCAGTTGGGAGAATGATTTCGTCCGAATACTTTTATTAACAGTATTTTCATTCGATTATAAATATTTATAATGCTCCTCTCTAATATACGTATAATATTCGTTTGTATATAGAATCTAGGTTTGAGACAGATCTTCCCAAATCTACAATTATCAAAATTGGGAACGAATGTAGCACTTCAAGGCTGCTTGGGTCCATTTTGACCCAAGCCATTAGAATTCTCAAAAATAGAAACGAGTGTAACCCTTAAAGTCTGCTTGGGTCCGTTTTGACCCAAACGGTTACAATTATCAGAAATAGAAACGAGTGTAACGCTTAAAGTCTGCTTGGGTCCGTTCTGACCCATGCCATTAGAATTATCAGAAATAGAAACGAGTGTAACCCTTAAAGTCTGCTCGGGTCCGTTCTGACCCATGCCATTACAATTATCAGAAATAGAAACGAGTGTAACCCTTAAAGTCTGCTTGGGTCCGTTTTGACCCAAACGGTTACAATTATCAGAAATAGAAACGAGTGTAACGCTTAAAGTCTGCTTGGGTCCATTTTGACCCAAGCCATTAGAATTCTCAAAAATAGAAACGAGTGTAACCCTTAAAGTCTGCTTGGGTCCGTTCTGACCCATGCCATTAGAATTCTCAAAAATAGAAACGAGTGTAACCCTTAAAGTCTGCTTGGGTCCGTTTTGACCCAAACGGTTACAATTATCAGAAATAGAAACGAGTGTAACGCTTAAAGTCTGCTTGGGTCCGTTCTGACCCATGCCATTAGAATTCTCAAAAATAGAAACGAGTGTAACGCTTAAAGTCTGCTTGGGTCCGTTCTGACCCACGCCCTTAGAATTCTCAAAAATAGAAACGAGTGTAACCCTTAAAGTCTGCTTGGGTCCGTTCTGACCCAAGTCTGGAATTCAGTCTGAAACGATGAAATTAAATGAACACCTGCTCGAGATGCAGCTAGAAGTCAGAAATTGGTGTCGAAACTATATTTAACAAATTTGAAGTCGCTCCAAATGGGTCAAAATGAAATATCTCCAACCGCCCGGTTGTGGGAACCGTTGTTCATCTTCCGGCGATTACCGATCAATTACGTGAACAACGATGCCATCAAACCACTTTCCTTGGGGAAAAACGATGTCAATGTAACGGGGCACGTAAGCTTGCACCATCTCTCAGCGCATTAACTCCATAGCCACGCGCCGCGCAGGTTCGACGCTGACAGTGTCAGCATGTCGGGTTGCAGATGTGCTAAACCGAGGACACGCGAAATTATCCGTTAAACGTGGGAAGGTTCTTCGCGGGTTTTCTTTGGCCGTAGCGTCGTCGGCTGTTGCGAAAAAGTCGCGGCGTATTCAAGAAACGTTAACCGCTCATTTCTTTTCCGCGTTAGCGAATACCTCATCGCGAATACCTTCTCGCCGACTGACACGGGACATTATTCTCGCGAACGCAATTCCGTTCCCCCTTCGGAATAGCTCCGGTTTCCACGGCGATTACGAACGGCGGGCGTCGTCGTCGTCGTCGGCGTCGGCGTCGGTGTCGGCGTCGGCGTCGGCGTCTGCGGGTAGCTCGCATACGAAAGTCATAGGCGATATCCGTCGTGGATTCAACACGACAATATTCCATTACCTTGGCTCGGTGGCAGCGCGCACGACGCCGCCGGGCTGTCACAGGCCGAGAGTGTGCACGTAGGAGTCTGTTGTGTCACGTAATATTGACTATCGAATAGATAGCGAGAGCTGCACGCCGGAGGAAACGGCGGTTGCTACACGGTTACTGGCTCCGTACAAGCGCATCGGGTGCGCGCCGGATGTGCAGTTCTTATGCAAACTGGCGTCAGTCCAAGTCCTGGTATTACGAGGTGTCAGTTGTGTCACCTCTTACGCCAGCCCTTGTCGACTCGATTCGAGTAGACTCGATCCTCGACGTGCTTCGTTTCGTATCCAGGCTACCTCACACTGTCCCTCTTTTTTCCTTTGCCTCTGCTGCTTCTTCTTCTTCTTCTTCTTTCTCTTTTTCTTCTTCTTTATTTTGCTAGCTTTCTCTATACTGTTTTATTCCCGGCTAGGTTCGAGCTAGCTCTTTCATCCCAAGGATCAGCCAATCAGAAGGCTGCGCGCCTTATTCTGCGTCCCTTTTCCGACGTGAAAATATCGTTCGTACATGAGTAGAATACACCGAGAAACTTGTATACTTCGCCCGCGAGAAGAAGGCATAGAAAAACTCGTACTATCCGTTCGTAGAATGATCGTTGGGCAAAGAATACTGTCTCACTCTATCCCGGCTCTCCTACTACCACACACATGGTTGCTATTGACCGAAGACGATTATGGAGAGCCATAGCGGGTCATATAGAAATCGTAACCAGCGTAACCAGTGTTACCAGATCGACGGAACTGAGGGGAAAGTAGTGGGGGAAATGCTGTGGTCAGAATCGAGTGACGTTACAACTCTATAGTCTAGTCGAGAGGTGAAAAAACCTGCGGATCCCATCCCTACTGCCCTCCTCCACAGCGATGTAGAGTAGTGGGGGAAAAGCTGTGGTCAGAATCGAGTGACGTCACAACTCTATAGTCTAGTCCAGAGGTGAAACAACCTGCGGCTCCCACTCATATTTCCCTCCCCCTCAGCGATATAGAGTAGTGGGGGAAAAGCTGTGGTCAGAATCGAGTGACGTCACAAGTCTATAGTTTAGTCCAGAGGTGAAACAACCTGCGGCTACCACCCCTACTGTTCTCGTCCACAGCGATGTAGGGTAGCAGTGGAAATGCTGTGGTCAGAATCGAGTGACGTCACAACTCTATAGTCTAGTTCAGAGGTGAAACAACCTGCGGCTCCCACTCATATTGCCCACCCCCTCAGCGATATAGAGTAGTGGGGGAAAAGCTGTGGTCAGAATCGAGTGACGTCACAAGTCTATAGTCTAGTCCAGAGGTGAAACAACCTGCGGCTACCACCCCTACTGTCCTCCTCCACAGCGATGTAGGGTAGCAGTGGAAATGCTGTGGTCAGAATCGAGTGACGTCACAACTCTATAGTCTAGTCCAGAGGCCAAACAACCTGCCTGAAACAGAAGGTCGCAGCATCTCGCTGTCCCTCCAGAACCCTACAAGCCCTTTAACAGTGGGGTCTCGGAGATCTCCCGTTGCCCCTCTGTCAAATTTTGTGGCTTGTTCTCGTGGATAAAGAATATTTACGCCCCACTACCGGATATCCTAATAGCCCGAGTCGTGTGTGACCGGAACAGAGCGTTGCGTTGACTATATCTCCCTAGACCCCCAACAGGCTAGAAGCCTAGGAACCTACTAGTTAAGAGTAGGATCTGGGAGATTCCTCGGTGCCCCTCTGTCATTTCGCGTGGCATCTTCTCGCGGACGGACAATAGCCAGCCAGCAGGAGGATCTAGCACCGGACGAAGCGAGCACGTGTGCGCTGGCAAGGGAAAGGTGGCCGACTGAATGTGCCCGATACCTACGGCGGTGCTCCTCCTTTCTTTTTCGAACGGAGTCGATCCCACGAGTGGTGAATTAAGGGCGACGCGGCCACGATACACCAGCTTCACTGTCCTGTTAACCCATTAACCCTAGCAGCTCGGTCTCGTTATCCCGCTGCCTGGCCGGTTCTACGACGACTACTTTCGAGTTATGATCGCCCAGTCACGTTTCCTTCGACCAGCGTGGGATCCTGGCGAAACCCACCGGCCGAACGGACGCGGAAGGCTTGCGGACGATTTCGCGAGTTATGGCAACATTCCGCGCGCGTGTCTTCGAATTCGCCAGGGTCCCTGATGTACACACCGTGTCCCAGCCCGGATCCTTCGGCGACGAACGCATGTAAGTCGTCCCGAGGCGTCGACCAGCGGGAAACAGAGCCGGATCACGTTTCCTCAAGGTGTGGAGCTGCGTGATACCTGCGCGTACATCTTCCCGCGGCCCAGTTTGCCCACCGGGGCAACAATCTGGTTCGCATTTAATTGCAATCGGACGGTGTGATCAGCTTTTCCGTACCCTTCGCGGGATTATGAAGTAATGCGGTTTTGAACCAGGGGTCGACCATTGGAAGTAATTGCGTGGTGGACGTTGGTGTTTTCCGTGCAAGTTGCGCTTTTTCGTGAGGAGAAGTCGTGAACGCTACACCGGCGTGATAAGGATTGTTGCAATTAGACTGGAGTTCTTTATGTGAAATATAAATTGTCTGATTGTAGGAATTAGAAACCAAGTAGCAATTTTCTTTTTGCTCTCTAATAATTTTGGAAAGTCGTGAATAATACGTAGATGTTTTTAGTAAGCTTTTGATCTACTTTCTGTTTTGAATCTGGTTTGCAATTAATTGCAATCGGTTCTTAACCCTTCCGAGATTATGAAGTAAAGAGTTATTAACCCTCAAGTGCTCCTTAGAAATAATCGTATAGTAGATTTTATTATTTCCTCTAGATCCTCGTCTATCTTCCCTAGAACTTCTCTTCCACCCCTCCTTACACCCCCTCCTCCCAAGATAGGGACCTAGATCCCCACCTCCTTCTCCGTGCCCAAGATCCTCTCCTAGCTCTTCCCGTTCCTAGATCCTCCCCTACCTTTCCTTTCCTACATCCCGCCTTGCTTTCCCTAGATGTTCCCCCACCCTATCCAAGCTCTCTTCCCCCCTCTCCCTTGTCAAGCTCCACTAGGTATTTGATTCGTAAATAGCTTGCCCGAAGGTATGCCCACGCGCAAGATTCCACACGGTACTTCACGACGCCTATTAATAACATCATCGAGTTCCACCAGCCACTCCGCCATCACTTCATATTCCAAAACTCCCGGTCCATTTTCCTCGAACGATCCCAACTCAAGAGACCGTGCTTCGTACACAAGAGAATCCTCGTAGAAC
The DNA here is from genome assembly GCF_050948215.1 of Halictus rubicundus. Taxonomy (NCBI): domain Eukaryota; kingdom Metazoa; phylum Arthropoda; class Insecta; order Hymenoptera; family Halictidae; genus Halictus; species Halictus rubicundus. The sequence continues at coordinate 5,740,781 of NC_135166.1, forward strand.
GGTTCTTACCATAGAACCAATATGGAATAATGGGTTATAACGATCGAGAGAGCCTAAAGGAATTAATACCCTTCTCCACCCTTAGCACGACCCCGAACCCGTCCCACCGCTCGCGATTAACTATCCACAAGGGAGTAGTCGAACCGATTGGAAACTCTCGGTTGCGGAGTCGCCAGCCCCGCGAGCGCGATGGCCGAACTGCATTATGTAAATCGGCGGAGGATAACTAGGCAATTAAAGTACGGGAATAAACTACGAATGCTCGAATTCCAGCCTAAGTTCGTTTCATTTCACAGTCTCTGGCCCTCCTTCTTCTTCCCCTCGTCGTCGTCGTCGTACGCTCTCTCGGCCTTTTCTTCGTCCGTCGTCTCTGCGCTGGCCATCCTTTCTCGCTCTCCCATTCCACGGGATCCCGAACTCGCTAACGAGGAAAAGGTCCCTTATTTTTGAATCTCTAATTCCTTTCCTACGGCCTTAAAAGTGGACCAGCGGCTGAATAAATGGCCGACGGACAGAACGGAACGGGACGCAACGCTCTCTCCGCTCCTGGAAATCGTTGTCCTCCTCGGTTCCCAACTCCACACCCCCAACCCCCTCCCTCCCTCTCCTCACTCTCTCCAGGCTCTCGGAATACCAAGATAATTCGAATTCGGAGGCGCGTGCGCCACCACCGACACAGGCTTCCGCCGAGGAGACCGCCTCGAAAAATCCTAAATTCTACCCGGTGCACCGATTAAAGAGATCGGGAGACGGTCCGTGAATGAGAATTAGGATACCCAGACTAGCGCCCTAGCTCGCCTCTGGCCGGCCGGTCTATCGCGGACAAGCCGATACTTTAAATAATTCATGACCGATATTAAAACTAACTGGTAATGTAACTGCCGTCGGATGCTGCCTCTCGAATCTCCCCTCCTCCTCCTCCTCCTCCTCCCCGTAATTGATTTACCCGAGTTTTGTTTGCCTCGCGGAAACTTTGCACCGAGCCGGTGGCCAATGACAGCGTCCGGTTTCATTTCTCGAATGAAACCCGAAAATCAAGAAATCTACTTTTACCCCTGTTTCTAGGGATTGTAAAAAATTAATTTAACAGAAACAGGAACTGTTTCTATGGGTTGTAGAAGATAAATTTGATAGATATTATCAATTTTAAAAATTAAAACCTAATATCCCCTTAAGGGGGCCGGCAGACATTTGGCCTTGACTGTCACGCTATGTTACGCTGTGCATTTTTTTTCTAGACATTTTACGTCTTAAATAAGTAAGTAATCAATTAAAAATGCATACCACCGTGTTTGTACATGTCTTTGCTACGTCTGTATAGAGCCTTTTTTTCGATACGAACACTAAATCTCTCGAAATTTAGAGAATCTCTCAGCGGCAGCCATCTTGTGACGGTCATACTTGCTTCAGAATTCGAATTTTCTGCCGAATATTACAAATTACTTTTAAGAAACACAATTGATCACTTCTAAACTGCTCATTGCAATATTGAAATGGTAGCTTGAAAAGGTTTTGACCCTTGCATACGTATATGGATTTCAAACCATGCCGGCCCCCTTAAGAGCCGAGACTCCGTAGATTGGCGGTAAGGTAGAGTGTCCAGGTTACCGACATAAATAGGCGATAAATGGTTTTACGTGGCTCAACTATCATTTTCTCCATCTTCTTCTAAAAAACACAGCGAAGGACAATAAAGGAAATTATATTAATGAGCACCTAGCCGAAGACAGAGGATAGGCAACACAATAGACGCCCGGCTCGTTTCTTCGAACGGTTTCCGGCACGGTGTGCGAACGTTTGGCAATCGCACGTGGCAAAACAGCGGTGCGCCGCGATTTCGGCGTTTTCGGAACAGTTGTGTTCCGGCGGGTCGTGCAATTGTGACCGACAAATATCAGACTCTGGCCAAGCATCGCCGCGAACATTAGCACCCGGCGAAACGTACGGGCCATAATCGATCGATCCTCGCGGAGGTTTCATCATTGTTTGTATTTCGGCCACTCAGGAAGGGGTCAATTCCATGGAACGTTGGACGTGTTGGCTTCGTGCTGATTATTCCCTGACCTCTATAACTACCTGTTTGGATTCTCTCTGGTTCTCTTTGTCCGTTCGACGTGTATCCCGGTTGTATCTCGTACTCCTCCAGGCATGCATACGCACGCACACGCACACGCACACGCGCACGCCCACGCTCCCGCCGCTGATACCTTTGTGTGCAGATTTGTCTGTCCCCGTTTACGGTTTCCCGTGGATCCTCGTTCAACTTCAGGGTCTTCTTTCTCTGTTCACGGGCTGTCCGGCATATACGCGCAACCCTCGCTCGACGTTCACGCAAATGGCGAACGACATGCACTGAATGTGTTCTGCATTTGATAAATGGTTGATGCGGAGTTATAATTCGATATGTGCGTATGGCACACGTGTTTTGTTTGACCAGATTTTGCCGGGCCGGGTCGGGCCGGACCGGGCCGCCCACTTTCGCATTGTTAGCGAGCCTTACCAACGTTCACGCTGGAAATTCGACCGGCCAATGCTCATCGATACGATGTCCATCCGCTACGGTGAACACGTCGCCGAATTATTATTGCATACGATATTAATATCTTTCTGTACGCACACTGCGGACGCTTTAGCTCGCTTCTAATGCAATTAGAGATTTATGCTGCGCCAATTTTAGGCATTCCGCTCCGCCTATGGAATTCTATTCGTCCGTGGCTCTACGCCTATGTCGCTCCCCTGAAACTGTGCTCAACACGTAACAAAAGAGTTCAAGAAATAATCTCCGTGGAAAGTTTTAACTCTGCAGTGTTGACTACAATGATTAAATTTGCTCGATTTTGCATCATTTTCTGGGACCGACTGCTTGACAGTCAACGTGTTAAAGCAATCATGTTAATGAAGACTCCATCGGTTATTTAAAAAGGTTTTGTCAGCACGTGTTACTAAACTGGTAATTCTAAGAATTCTTATGACTAAATTGAGGCTTTATATGCAAAATAAAAATCGTTTGTATCCGTTAAAAAACGCAGAAACTACACGGACATTCATTTTCACTTTTGATAATTTTAGCGAGTTAAAAATAATACGTATTTTTCAATTCTTTAAATGTTTTGCACTGCTTTCTATTTCATCCACTCATTTTTGTCATAAATACATAATAGCACCACTGGTGATTGTTTCATAATTCTGGAAAATCTATGGCCAAGGATTTTTCAATAGATCTTCCGTGAACCAACAATTCACGCTAACGTAATTTAGTAATCTCGTTTGGGATTATAATGTAGTTGTTTCATAAAATGTTATGAAAAGTGAAAATTCCTTGCAGAATAAAAATGAAGGTCCCCAGTAGGCGTCCGTAGAATAATCGTATAAATTGTCGAATGAAATGTTCAAGAACATGCTCGAACGTCTCGAAATTATATTTAATTATAAACTATGGAAATATTCTCTCCCGTAAAAAGTTTACTTTCCAGTTGCAAGAGGTCTCCGAAAAGCCTGGCCCCTTTCATATTACAGTAAGCGAAGTTTAAGTGTAATAACAGGAGTTTCCTAGAAAAGCCGTGTAATTGAGCAAGCTCGCGTGCGGCCGCCTATAATTTCTGTTCGTTTTTACTATTAGCGTTGTCTCGGGGCGAATGTTATCCGCACACGGCGAGTTCGTTAGGCGAGAAAGGAAAATGACAAACTCGGCAAGGAGAAATTATGCGCGCAACATATTGTACTTCAATTACAACCTCCCCACCTCCCGTCCCCTGTTCATAGATGCATTTAGAAAGAAACGAATGCTTCAGCTATGAAAACAACTTTATTATTTGTATATAGAGAAGTAATATAAGGATTTTTTGCGAAACGCAGACCTCATAAAGTTTTAATGAAAACTCACTGAATGCTCTGCACATGTGTCGGTTATAGCGGAGTCCGCGTGCAGTGAAATACTTTCTACGTAAGTGGACAAACACGAGCAAACGCACGAGTTTTTCGTAACAAAATGGAAGCTCGCTCGTGTCTTATAATCAAATATTATACTCGGGCGAGTTGGAAGAACAATGCCACTCTTGGTTGCGAGAAAATCAGTCTTTTAATCTAGTTTTTCAGCAGGAACATTGATAGACTGCGAGTTTTATGCCGCGGCGACACTCAAGGACAATGTCGTGTCGAATAGGTACCCTGATCCGCAACACGTCGAAAGCCGCCCCGAGCCGTCGTCTTATATCGAAAGAAAACTCTAAAAGAAGAGATACAGTTTCGTTTAGCTGCTTTTTCTTACTACTAACTGTGACAATTTTTATGTTACATAATGAAGGAATTTTTATATTACTTACGAATATATTTCTTCGTTATCCCTGGCAAAAGAATTGTACAATTATTTTTAAGTGTGCATTGCTTTAGCTGATGCTTCTGTAAGTTAATCTCGACACCTCGATACGAACAATTTTTATTCGTTGCAGAATGAAAATTGTGTTCGTGAGCTGTATATATTCTGGTACTATTTTTTACCACTAAAAAATGACGAGATTGAATTTATTTGTAAATAAATTCTACTAAATATATTCAGTTAATCATTTCTCACGAAGGTAGCTTTATAATTTCAGTGATTGTAAAATAAAAAATCTGGAACCGGTCGTTTGACCGGCGGTGGTAGGTTCAGTGTTAATGACCCTGAAGAAAACTGTGACCCATCCGTTTGCACCGAACGGAGTACTGACCAGAATGCAAACTAAGAACCGGAAACATATATTTGGATGGTCACGGAAGTAAAGGTTTGGCAAACGTTAATCGAATTCTCCGGGCCCAACAATAACGTGACGTCGAAGCGCAAGAGGGACTGCCGCGTTCCGTTCAGAAAAATTACCATTTAATTAGCGCCGTGAATTAATCCACGGTCGAAGTGTCGATACGGGGCGAGTAGAATTAAGCAGTCCGTTTCGTAGGCGACGTAGACAAAGAGGCGGAAACTATTGTCTCGAGATCCCGGTTCAACGAGATAGCCTTTCGTTAGCCGCTTGCGGAACTAATAAATATGGAATACTACAAAACGAAGCGAAGAAGAAAGTGGCGCATAAAGTACTTCCAGAAGAACACATTTCCTTCTTCAAGTTTTAAAGCGGGACTCGTTTATTTTCTTCTGTTTCGCCGGGACGCGCTATTCTACAAGAAGCGATAAATTACTCCGCGAAATTCTATTAGTTCTTACTCTTCGGCACACGACGATGTGATACGATACTTCGTCAACTAATTAACTGTAATTAACGCCAGGCTTACGGAGCATTAAAAAATTACTACCTTACATTACTTTATAGAAATAACGTGAATGTGTCTGTCAAAAGTAGCCATTTTTTTTTTAATAATATTTACCCAAAGAAATCAATTTGTTAAATAATTCCTCGTGCATGCGTCTTTACCATCTCAATATTCGTAAATTAAAAGTATTAGAATTCGGCATTTTCTTGTGGAAATTCGCGTCAGCAATCGTCACTAACGATTTTAACGATGTTGTAAAAGTGTAACGATAAAGCAAAAATTGAAGTACAACGCAATCGAGAGCATTGCAGCGAGAAGGATGCAGCCCAATTTTTTACACTTTTTTAGTTATGACGTGTAATATACGTAACCAAAATTTTAGGTGCAAATACGTTAATAAACGATTTATTTAAAATTTTGGTGCTGCAGCCATTCTCAGTGATGATGAGCAGCCTTAACATTAGGTTTACGGGGCACTAAAAGTTATTTTAGATTACTTTATAAAAATGACAAGGATGTGCCGCCCCAATTTTTAGCCATTCTTTTTAATAACATGTACCCATAGAACTAAATTTGTTGAATAATCATCCTCATGGGTGTATCTTTAGCATCGTAATTATTAAAAATGTTAGAACCGGTCATTTTGACGGTTCCCGTGAACCTAGCGGTAAGGTTAATGTAATTTTTGAAAAATTTCAAGAACCGTCGCGTCGCGGTGGGGGAACGAGCGTAGATCACAATCACGGATTCCGCGCGGACGCATTGGAGACTTATTTAACAAACCGCGGAGGGACGATTCGAGGAAATAAATAGGGAAAAGCGTACGCGAGCGGAGGCCGAGCGAAAATTATGTGGTCGGCTGATATATTTCCCATTCACCTTGAATTAATGTATCGCCGATATTACGGCGATGCATCAAAAGCCAGGCACCCCTACCACCGGCCACCGCCAGCTGCCTAAAAATTGCCGGCGTTGATGCATTGCGAGTTGCGGTGTTGGTGAAATGTATTGGTGGTCGTTTGTACGCGGTCGCATATTTTTTTTTCTTCTTTTTTTTTCGTTTTTTCGTTCCCGATAGCAGCAATGGAAGTTCGGGGAACAATCTCGTCGATGTCTGGTTGACGTGGCTCGTCGCCCGGCTAATAAAACATCGACGGGATTGATTTCTAGCGGCGCGATTATTGTTTGCGATGAATGTCGCTGCACGTGGCGGCACGCAACTTTTAATTAGGTTTACACGCCCGCCGCCCGTAGATTTCTGTCGCGATCGCTCGCCACCCAGCGCCATACACAGCGAATTCTCGATATTTGTCAACAACACGGGTCTTGCCAGCGTCATGTATCGTCCAGGAGACATACCGTAGCCCTCTCGAGCTTCGTGGCCCGTCACTTGGTATACCCCGTGATAATGGGGATAGTTCCGCGTCGTTTATCATCCAGGCCTTGGCGACATATATAGAGAAATTACTGTATTTGCTACATTATAATTATTCTATAATTGAGCCGTTCAGTGCACACATCGATTAACTCCATAAAACAAAAAGTTGAGAAATGCGATGAAGTAATGTATATTGTTTTTTGAAATTCCTGTTATAATATAAATTCAAATATATAATGTAGAATGCATAAATACAGATACAGCTTTCATCTAACGGTATATAAAATTAATAAGAAAGAATAGCCAAAAAATAATCGTCAGTAATGTTACAGTTTTTATGTGACTGGTGGAGTTAATCGATTTGGCAACTGAAAAAAGTAATAAAGTTAAATTCAGTCTTTAAATATTTAAGGTTTTTATTACAGAAAACGTTAGTTATTATATATTTTTATTACAGCTTTTCCATAAAAATGAATGTTGACAGTTCTGTTATAATATATTTTTTGTGATTAATTCATAGCAGCTTTATTTTAGCAGCATTATTCTTTGGGATAATTCAGCAATATTATAAATAATGTATTCTTCATCAGCTGTATGTGAGGATTTGTCATTTCGATTTGTTGTCAAGTTTTTATAGTAATCATGTTTAACAGGAGGAATGAATTTTAGCAGGTCCATCATGTCTCTTCTTTTTTCCCTTGTCACAGTTCTACTTTTAGGATATAATAAAGGCTGATCTATATTTTTCAAACTTTGCGGTCTACCTACTACAGATTTTCTTATATTAATGGCTTTCAATTCTGTATCTTCATTATAGTCACATTTGAATTGTATGAGATGGGGTTTGGACCTTTCTAACTTTATCCAGCGTATTTTAAGCCAATTTACCGGAAGCCCTGTGACGGTTACTTTTCTGTTAATGATTGATTGTTCTAAAGGTTTTGTTGACAAAAAATCTTGGTGGGTCATTTGGATTAAGCGTTGATGCACGGCCGGAACAGATACAGCGTTACTGAAACGATTTACATTACAGTATGCAGTTAATCAAAATGGCTTCTGAAATAAATTACTTATTATTCAATGGCCAAAAAAATTTTGCCGTTTAATGGTGTTAATCTTTATTATTCAGGAAAGTTATTATAAATATAAAAAGTTATGACTATACCAAGTGCTTTGACACTTAAATTTAAGATTTTTCAAAAAGTGGAGTTAATCGATGTGTGCACTCAGCGGCTCAATTGTCAATTGTAAAGGAGGGTCGTTCTTGAATTAAAGTATTGGTTCTTAAAAAAATCTTCGAACATAACAATATACATAGAAAATAATTTGTTGAAATATTCGTCAGTTAGAGCCTTTTACAGTTTAATAGCTAACAATTGTTTCCCTCTCGAAGACTCGGATCCGTTTTGATCCAGTTTCGATCTGGATGGTAATTCTTTAGTACGGACAATAGTATTCGAGTAATCCCGCCATCTATTCTGAACAGTTCATTCCGGCGATTTCGATTCTCGCGCAGGCAATTTATTGAAATACGAATTTTCGGGAGGATTTTTCGTTTTCGAGCTGGCACGCGGTTCGAGAAATTGTTAAAAATGGGAAACGCGGTCCCGGAGAACCGCATGCAAATCGTGGAACACAAAAATGCGCTTCTCGCCGCGCGTTCTTTCTATTCTCTCTATTTCACTTCGATTCTTTCGGTTCTATTTTTCTTTTCCCCTGTCGGCTTTTTTTCCCCCCATTTTGAGAAATTGGCCATGAGCGTGTAGTGTATTTGTTTCCCCCATCATTCACGTGGTTTTATTTTCTACGTTTACGGTGGTCGTGAAAGTTATCGGCGATTTTGCTCTCGCATCGATAGCGACAAAATGTGTAATGGATTTGTAAAAGTGGTCGTAGGAGTGTATCGAGATGCACCGTGCCTCGCGAATATCATATTGCAATATTGTGCGCCGTTGCCGTGGCCACGGTTGTTTCGAAATGGGAACGAATTGGAAGCTGGACGGACAATCGCTTGTGATCATATCCGCAGACCCCTCCACTCTGATAATTACGAAATAACATCTCTTTATCTGCGCTGCTTCCATAAAAGATTTCCAATTTTGAAGAATTACAAATGTTTCGCTGTCCTCTCTGACAGTTGGAGAACCATGCAGATGAAATCCACGGAACAATCCACCATCGTAATTACGAAACAACATCTCCTGTTTTCATAGCCTCCACGAGAGTTTCCAATTTTGAAGAATTACAAATTTCGAAGAGTCACTATCTGAACTCACTTGCCTTAAAATTATACCTCAGAGACGTCATGGGTTTCGGACGCCAACGTTGTTTCGAAGACTGTAACAACGGAAATTACCCTATGTTTTAACTTGAAACCTTGGAATTAAATCGCAAGGCAAAGGGTTCAGGCCAATATATTTTTTATTCTTAAGAACGAAAAGGAGAATATGCACAGTCGTCGAGCAACGTTTCAATCCGAAAATACATACGGTGCCGGGCGCTTCTAATAAAACCGTATGCGCATCGCACATTTCGTTGTTATACGTTTCCGCACGATATCTGTCCAATCTTTCGAAAAACGATTTCCGATTTTACTTGGCCGTTCGAGCGAAGTTGCCTCTCCTTTGTCCGAAACCGTATCTTCGACGACTTCGTATAAAAATAGTCGCTTTACGAGACGTTTTTACAACTATACCTTCTCGCGCTGCCCGTGGCCGGGACCCGGCCGGGGGCCGGTCCTAACTTCAACAATCACGGCAGCAGCGCGAACCGGAGAATTTATTGGCCTGGCGCGAAAGTTACGGGAATGCCGAAATATTAAATCATTCGCGCAGCAAGTGAGAGCCCGTGTGCGAACGCGAACGCGCCTGAGCGCGAGCGCGAGCGCGGGCGCGTCACAGTTGTAAAATCCGCGATTACTCTGTGACACCGGGGAATTGCCTAAAGAGTTAATCCTCGAAGCCGAGGGGGAAAGTTGCCTCGTTGCTGTAAGATGGTACGCGCGTTAAGAGCCCGCCGCTTAACCGCAAATGTAACCGAAGTTCAGCGTGCCCGGATCCTTCGGCAACATAAATTGCGTCGCCGACTGTACGCGGGCTTCCGCGAGGATCGAAACGCCGCCGAGACAAACTTCGTTACAGCCGTCTTCCGCGAGACCCATAATTGAGAGGATTGTGAACCCGCCGGCAAACGTTTTCACCTCATGACACACTTGGGAGACCTGTGCCGTAATCGCTGCTGTACTCGCGCCTTCGACGACTATCGCTGCCCTACTAACCCCCTCTCCCCAACACTCAAATTTCAAAGACACTGTGGCCATTTAAATGGTTCATTTCTTAGCCAAGGACTTTCTGCATACCATTCGACAGGGCCCCCAAAGAAAACATCCTGAAGATGCCCATTTGGGTATCCGTTTCCTCTCCTCCTTTTCCCCCTCCACTGTCTCATTCCACCACCATGAGCACAACGTCCCCCACTAAGACCGTAGACTGGTCACGTGACGCGCCGCGTGGTGCTCTTTCTTCATATCATTCGACAGGACCCCCAAAGAAAACATCCTGAAGATGCCCATTTGGGTATCCGTTTCCTCTCCTCCTTTTCCCCCTCCACTGTCTCATTCCACCACCATGAGCACAACGTCCCCCACTAAGACCTTAGACTGGTCACGTGACGTGCCGCGTGGTGCCCTTTCTTCATACCATTCGACAGGGCCCCCAAAGAAAATATCCTGAAGATGCCCATTTGGGTATCCGTTTCCTCTCCTCCTTTTCCCCCTCCACTGTCTCATTCCACCACCATGAGCACAACGTCCCCCACTAAGACCGTAGACTGGTCACGTGACGTGCCGCGTGCTGCTCTTTCTTCATACCATTCGACAGGACCCCCAAAGAAAATATCCTGAAGATGCCCATTTGGGTATCTGTTTCCTCTCCTCCTTTTCCCCCTCCACTGTCTCATTCCACGACCATGAGCACACTCCAACCGTCCCCTACTAAGACCGTAGACTAGTCACGTGACGTGCCGCGTGGTGCTCTTTCTTCATATCATTCGACAGGACCCCCAAAGAAAACATCCTGAAGATGCCCATTTGGGTATCCGTTTCCTCTCCTCCTTTTCCCCCTCCACTGTCTCATTCCACCTCCATGAGCACAACGTCCCCCACTAAGACCGTAGAGTGGTCACGTGACGTGCCGCGTGCTGCTCTTTCTTCATACCATTCGACAGGACCCCCAAAGAAAATATCCTGAAGATGCCCATTTGGGTATCCGTTTCCTCTCCTCCTTTTCCCCCTCCACTATCCCATTCCACCACCGTGAGCACAACGTCCCCCACTAAGACCGTAGACTGGTCACGTGACGTGCCGCGTGGTGCTCTTTCTTCATATCATTCGACAGGACCCCCAAAGAAAATATCCTGAAGATGCCCATTTGGGTATCCGTTTCCTCTCCTCCTTTTTCCCCTCCACTGTCTCATTCCACCTCCATGAGCACACTCCAACGTCCCCCACTAAGACCGTAGACTGGTCACGTGACGTGCCGCGTGATGCCGCGCGCGAATGAGGTGACGCGGTGCCCCACTCAATCCCCGTCGCGCACGCGCAACGTGTCGCATATTGCTCTGGTCATCGGAGAGGGGGTACACTGTATTCCCCTCGATTTTCTCCATCTGGCGACACTGCCTGGTCAAAAGAGGATTCGCAGCCCGGACGTCTGGAGAATACTCTGGAAAATATACAGAACATTGATTTGACAATATTTTCACTTAATAATATTTAATAATCGACAATATTTAACCCATTTGCACCATTAGCGTATATAAACGCTCAATTTTCCTGGTCACTATCACCGGAGCGTATATATACGCTCAATTTATTTTTTCTTATAATGCTGAAATATGAAGTTCTTTTATTTGTAGTCATTTTTGTACTTAAATATAATAAAAAAAAAGTTTGGTGGGAAAGGCCTTCTTTTCATATTTCCTGCAAATGGGTTAAAGTAACTAATACTATCAAGCACAATATTTGCACCAAAACCCTTTGCAGTCCAATGTCCCCTCCAAGGGAACATTATATGAGTCTAGAATCGACAGCTCCGAGCGCAAAGGGTTAATTGATATAAACCCGGTATCTCCAAAACTTGATTATATTTTCAACCTCCCATCGTACACATACGCAGTATTAACGTACCCATTTCACACTGATTTCGAAATAATTTGATTTCTCACGGATGCGTATTTAGAGCGTCAGACGAAATGGACGTCTACTCCGAAACCTCGGAATCAAATTATAAGTCAACGGGTTAGGAGAATGCCCTCATCATTTAAAAAATATTGAAGAGTCTATCGTCCCGTCGAGGACAAGTCGGTCCAGTACTTTCGGGCCACCTTGTGAGTTCGAGCAGCCGGACCCAGCACTGGCACGATTTCTCCAGCCCGGTTTCCTCCTCCCATTCTCCCGGAGAAAAGAGCAAGCAGGCAGAAGCCTGGTTCACGAAATAATCGTCGGCAGACGCAGTCAGTCGGTTAATGCTGTGTTTGTTAAAGCGATCGTATACTGGAACGTGTTTACCGTGCCCACTGTGTTTTACGATCTGCGTCCAAACAGCCGACAAGATACGTGCCCGAAGCCGGCGAAGTATCTTCGACGTTCCAAAGCGTAAAGTACCTGAAGAATAGGCGTTGCTACCTTGCTCCTCGGGTTTCGAGTAGAGGGCGAGAGAGAAAGAGAGAGAGAGAGAGAGAGAGAGAGACAGAGAGAGAGAGATTTGTGCCGATTCCGCGACAGACTCACGGTACTCAAGGTTACCGATATATCGATATGCGAACGTATGACGCCGGCTCTCCAGACAGTAGCCGCGAGATCGTCAACGCGTTTTTCGTCGACGTCGAAGCGTCTTGGTCGTTTCCATAGCCGGAATCATCGCCGTTCCGAACAAAGTGGCCAAGAAATACCGACGCAGAGCCACGAGGTATTTCAAGAATGGAAGCTGCTTATTCTTACAACCGTAACGCTACCTTTACGACTATCTCGATGCAGCTTCGCCCTTTGGGAACGGTTCTTTTTCATGGCCCCGACTCCCTGTCTCTCTTCTCTTCTTCCATCGCTGCTCGTCTTTCCCTCCAGCTCGCCTCTAAACTCGCGGGAAACGCGAACAAACATGTTCGACCCGAATCCATGTAAAACACTGACCGCCGCGTAGACCCGGAGCCGCAAAAAGCTGGACGAAATCCGTGTCTGTTAACTATACATTATTAATTGCGAACGGAACGGATTTAGGGAGGTTTTGTGGTCGAAGACGAAGCTGAAAGTTGCTGCAGCGTAAATTTTGGTGTTCCTAACCGCACCGAAAAAGTTACCCCATTCCTATCCTAGTCCAGTACAAAGAATGTCGAATATTATGAGTAAACTTCACCTGGGCGAGCCAGAAATTTTTAACTTTTTACTGTATCATCCTGTGCATCTTGACGAGGAAATGACAAAAATCGGAGTTTTGAGGCGAGGAATTCACCGGTTCAAAAGTTATGCGTGTTCAAAGAGGGGCGATTACACTTTGGTCTGGGACAAGCTGTCGAACAGTAATTAAAATATGGAGAACCGTATAGGGGGTCCCAAAGAGAAGGTATAATCCAAGTTGGTTAGGATTATAATTGGCAGAGAAACAGAACGCTCAGAAACAGAACTCGAGACGCTTGAACTCGACTATTACTTAACAAATGAGATCAGATGTAACTGTGTGCCCCGTTCGGTCGATCTCAATTAACACTAGGTTTACGGGACCCGTCAAAATGACGGATTCTAATATTTTTAATTTACGATCATTGAGATTGTGAAGATCCACCTACGTGGAATTACTCAACAAATTTATTTCTTTAGGTATATATTAAAAAACTAAAAAATGGCTAAAAAACTCGAATAGATACATTCTTCTTATTATTACAAAGTAACGTAAAATATTCGCTTCTAGTGCTCCGTAAACCTAGTGTTAAATAGTTGCTCACGAAGAGTGCTAGTTTCAACTGATAATGTTTCATGACACGAACAATTTTTTAGTTAATTCGACCAATTTTATAGAAACGACCGACTGCGCGCCGTCCGTCGAGGAATCAACCTCTCCTCCGACTGGCCGGGTAATCGATAACACGTTAATGAGTGTGCTCGTTAATTTACAAGCGAAACGATTCGATGAATAAATTGTTCTGTTTATCGCGAGGCGGTGATCTTTCGCCGCCGGTACGTTAGCGGTCCCTCTCCGATGTAATGTTGGATCCTGCTGGTCGTTAGAGCCATTGTTGCTCGGACCGCGACGTTTATGGTCACTGTTGGCCAATTTCGACTGGATCGTCGCGAAACTTGAACGGTCCTTTTGTTTTTCTCCCTTGCCAATTACCTCGCGAAATGTAACAAAGTAATTATTGCGGCAGTTGCGCTCGCAAATGGTAATGCTCCTTTTACGAGTGCTCGGATGGATTGGAACTTCCGAATGGTCATTGAAAGCAATATTTAAAATCGTCATTCGCATTATACCTTAGCGTTTGTTTATAAAGGTCGCGGCTACAGTACTCTGCAAAAGTTTTAGCTCACTTACATCTAACTAGAAATTCACATATTTGGCGGTCATATTTTATAATAGCAATATGGTTACAGGTCTAATGTACTGCTAAAAATTATTTATAAATTTAGCAAAAACTTTAATATTTTGCATGACCACCTTCTGCCTCGGTACAGCTTACACATAATTTATTAACCCTCCGACGGTGGTACATTCTTGCAACTGTATAATTGATAATAATTACAACTATTCACTGCTTTATTTATTAATGTTTTTAAACATATTCTTGGTGGTATCTCTTGTAGAGACGTTAGTCTTTCTAGTGGCTATAATGAAACTTTATTTAATTTAATCACCACGAACCGAGTAAGTAAATGGCGATTTTGGTGTTCTGGGTCAAAATAGACCCAGGGGCTCCGCCGTCGGAGGGTTAATAGCCTAGATTGGAATTTTTTGCAATTCTGTCAAAGTAATCCCAAACCTATTCAATAATATTTAAACCAACATTTTGAGGGGGTCAGCACAATTTGTTCACAACATTTTCGTTTTATGTACACCAGGTATAGGACAACAAAATATTAGAATCTATAGTATGGTAAGATACGTCATAAAATAAATGTATAAATTGCAAACTGCTCAGAAAAATATATTTCACGGTAGAAACACCTGCGATCGATTCAAAGCAATTTCTACTTCGCTAGAGGAAATATTATTGATTCGATGAGGAAGAAATATAAATTGAAGTACATCGTAGCTTAATTAAAAGCGTTTCCAATAGGAAAGAACATTTCTCCGAACAAAGGTTCCCAAGGAAAACTGACATTCCGCGCTGCGAGAGCTTATTTTTGAGTAAGATAACTTCCGCCGTTTATCATGCACATTTTTTCTGTCTCCATTATTCCTACTTTCCCTTGTTCCTTCGGAACAGTTAATGCTTAATTCGTGATGCTTTTAAATGGTTAAGAGCTCGTCCCGTCTTGCGCGTTATCTCGCTAAAATGCTCGCGCGAGAAGAGTATTGTCCGACATTTTCGAGAATATTTAAGTAAATACGGTCGACAATTTCGGAGGTGATTAAAACGATCGCGAGCGCTATGAACGTGAATTCGATACCTCGTGAGCTTGTTATCAACCGTGGTGCGAACATTTCTAAATATTCCGCCTCGTGTAATTTTCAGCGGGCGATTTGTCATATAAACGAGAATCGTATGCATATCGAAGCATTCTCGATGCACGTTCTCCATTACAACTCTGTACGAATATGATTCGCCAATAGCCTATCAAAATTAACTAATAATTCATCGGAGATATTCAGCCGGCTATTGCTTTGTATTATTTATTAATATTGAATACCCGCTCGTGCGATACATCAATTTTGCCGTATTAATCCGGAAAGCATAAAGCAGACCTCTCTTCTTCCATACAACTTGTGCGTTACTTTCATCTTCGTTTAATTCAATACTAGCGGTTTCATCATCCGGAAAAGAGACGCGTAATGATCGGCACGAATGTTTCAAGTACACTCCACGCGGAAAGTATACTGACACCATTTCAAACGGAATAACTTTTTTTAAATTGGTCCGAATTACTTCAATCTTTTCGAGATGTTAAACCGACTAGCTTGCTGGAGAATGAGTACACAAAAAGTTTTTTAGATTGCAACCGGTGGAACTATTTCATCTAATCTTATAACGATAATTTAACCCTTTGCACTCGGCGCTATTTTCAATCTAAAACTAAAGTTTTCTTCCGTCTTAGAATATTTTCATTTTATTCATACGAAACTGATCCGATTTCTACATATAATATTTAAATGTTTAGTAATCTATTAAATACAAATTTTGTAATGTAACAAATATTTTGTAATATTTTCTGTAATTTCTTTGAAATAATGCCACAACAATTTCTAGTGGTGTTTCAGAGTCACCACTCGAGTGCAAAGGGTTAAAAAATGCGTTTTGTAGATTTCGGTAACTTTTGAAAATTTCATCAAAATTGGTCAACGTTGCAATGAGCTAAAAACGTTTCAAGATGAGAGGTTAAATCGCCGATTTTCGACGGTGTTGGGAAATTTCGCCCTTATGCGAGTGCCCAACTTCAGAAATTGGCATACAGACACCGTTCATCTCAAAAAGTTGAAAAATTTAACACAAACATTCACAGGAAATTCGTAACATCCCCCACCGCTCACGTACCCTCCCCAATTAGGTCTAAGCGTAATCCCGGCAATTGCAGCACGATCAGAACTATTCGTTCGGCGACAGGTTAATTAACGCCCGGTGCTCTTTTAATTGTTGCAGGTATGTGTCTCGACGCTTTGTTAGGGGAGAATCTGGAGGAAACCCGAGGGCGGTTCAAGAGCAAAGCTGCGCCTGGTAGGTTCGTAGACCAAAAGACAAGCACACTGTTTTCCGGTACTGGTGCCGTGCAGAGATCGTTAACACGTTGACTGCCATGTCACCCATATGTGGGTGACGGAATTATTTGTCCAGGTTTTCAAATGAATTTTTACGTTGATATATTCATTGCGCCAAATTTTATTAGGATCTGTTTCTACAGATCTTCTTGCATTCTTGCAAGAAAGTTGGAGACTACACAATATCATAAATATAATTCTTTCAATTTTGATTTCATTAAATAACTTACTTTGATTTCATGGAATTTTTGAGGTTTCTAGTTTGCGGTCAAAGTGTTAATTGGTTTTCTCGTGTAACGACAGAGAAAACAAGCGAGTTTTAGAATATTTTGTAGAATAGGCTTCAGCCCGGCCACGTGACGCGTTTCGTGCACGTGTCACAATATCACGTGACTGATCCGGTAATGACGGAGAGGGGGTATTATTGGGAGCTGAAAAGAAGTCTCTAAGGAGTCACATATACTATGCAGGGATGGACATTTTCGTCTCAAGTGAGACAAGAGCGTTCCCACCATAGGGCCGACTGTGCCCTTCCAGCGCCATTACCGTGGGGCAACGAAGACGCGAAACAATAGCGAACGCGAAGAAGCTGCGCGCTGCATGAAAGAGAGGTTGGTGGGGGAAGCAAGCGTTCAAGGGGCCCCTACCGTGCCTATCACTGACGTAGCGTGTGCCGTCGAAACCTAAACATTGGGACTACTGAGGCATCGATGGTGGGGACAAGCCCTGTGCCGTCTCAGATTTCTTCTCAGCTCCCAATACTAACTGTATTCCCCTCGATTCCGCTGGTCTGGTGTCACTGCTACTACGCTAGCACTAAGAGTGGGGTCTCGGACCTCCGTTGGCCCTGTACTATTCGTGTCGCCTTCTTCGTGGACGAAGATTACGTTTGTTGGACAATTCTCGGAACGTGACGTCAAGTATCCCTCGGAGGGACTTATTGCGGCAACGCTGACACTGCCTTCGAGTACGGTGCCGCGCGAATCACCCTGTAGATCTCCTCGGAGCAACTTACGATCTCCGTACAGTAGCTGGTTGGCCGCGTAACCGTAATACAGTCCGTAGGTTCTGCGATGAAACAGTGTCGTCTAACCGGGGTAGCACACTCTTTCTGGTCTCTCGCTAGCCGTGAGCGATTTCCATGCTCGTTCGAAACTGTGACAGATGTCGGGGCCGAGAGGTGGAGATGGTTCGAGTAGACGCAGGTTTAGGGGAATAGGGGAAAGGAAGGTCTTATACGAGCGACGGAGCCGTGAGTAGATGTGGCACCGTCAACGTGTCCCATCAACGCGAACCTATAAACCCTGCCTGCTCGGAAATAATATTGGGAATCCTCTTCCCTCGCTCTTCTTCCTCTTCCTCTTCTTCTTCTGGATTTTCCTCCCTCTCTCCCTCTCTCCCTCTCTCTCTCTCCGTCGCCTCTCTTTACGTACAAGCGAAATCCTTCGAGGGCGCGAGGGATTTCGCAAAGGGGGCCACACCGTGAATAAAGGTCACGACTCCGAAACGATCTCGTCGTGTACCTTTTTCCCCACCCCGAGCCCGCCATCCTTCGTTCGCCGATTGATCCACGCGAAAATAGCGAACTACATCGGCATTCGTATGCGAACGGACACGTTGCACGGCGGACGCGACGCGTAAAAACGTTAGATTGTCTTCTTCTTCTTCTTCTTCTTCTCCGGGGGAACGACGACGCCCGCGCACCCGGAAAATATTTTGTTTATGCAGGCCGCGATGGAAAATGCAATAAAATCCGGTACGCGCCTGATTCCTCCTGCCGGGGAATAAATCGGGCGACGGCTGTAAAGTTCAACCTGCATAATAACTGAAAAAAAAAGACATTTTTCTATCCCGAACGGAAGTTGAAAATCCTGAGTGTGTCGCTTGCCATAATGTTCAATTCGTGGACAATTTATTGACAAAGTCTGAATCGTCTATCCGAAGGATGCTTGTTACGACTTATTACAGCAATCAGTCGATAAGTAGGTGTATTGATTCGCTGCGGACACACCAGGGCTCGAGAACTATAAGTATTTGCAAGCAATTCATTTCAAGATAAGAGTAGACTCTCGACGCTTTTGCCCGACTTTTTCTCTTTGTACCTTTCGCATTCCCTCGTGAAATAAGTATCTTAAAAACGCGAAGCACTCGTTACGCGCTACGCTGGAAACTTCGTCGCTGTTCAGGGAACCTCCCCCTTTTGTCCTTATTAATGTTGTTCTTTTTTTTTTCGTTTCCGCTTCCCTCTCGTGGAATTTTCCGCGATGCCGAAGAAAGAGGGGTAGCTTTACAAGTCATTTGCGTCGCGACTAGTTAACGAGGATTCCGATCGATAATGGGATCTACGATTATTCGGAAGGGCAGATCGAGAACGTCCGATTTAACGAGGCAAGCTATTCTTCGTCGCGCTAAAAATCATTCTCGTTATCTATACAACCTTCTCGAGCCGCATGGTTAAAAATTTCTATGCGCTTTCAATGCTCGTCGTGTCTTCTTTGAAAAATCTTCAGTAATCAATTCGTTCAGACATTGAGAACACAATAATTAAGCATTGAGAAATTCATTTGGATTCCTCGTACAGTTGTAAATGATTGTTACCGCCATTTATGCTCGTACAAAGAGGCAATTCATTTGAAAAATTCATTTCGCATAATTTTCCAGCGACAAATTTACTACAGACGGCCCAATATATGTACTTTTAAATAAAATTCTCATTCGGTTGAAACGCGTACTAATTTTTCCCGGGAGAATTTTTCAAATATCACGTTTTTTGTCAAGTAGCACGCCAAGGCAAGCGCGCTTAATAATTTTCGCGCGGAAATGTGTTGGCAAAATACGGTTCGGCGGCGCGCGATGTTCAAATGTTTTCTTTGTCAAGAGATAGCGCGAGTCGTTTTATTGTTTTATTATTTTTTTTTCTCTCGATAGTTTACTTTTAAATGGTGGGTGAAAAAGGAACGACACGTGGACGAGAGTAACGGGTTGGCAAGACCCGGGGCCCCGGGTTGGCTCGGCTCGGCGAATTTCGTGGAAAAGTTTGTGCGTACGACCACGATTGGACCGCAGGCTTCCGCTTTTCAGATTTCCCTCCATTCATTGCAGTTGGCGCTCGTTTTTTCTTCCTCTTGCCTCGCGCGCCACGCGTTACAAATTGGTCCATGCTTCATACGAGGTCACCCCCGACACTGCGAGGCGTCTGCGTTGGAGTCCCGTGAAATACCGCGGCCCATTACTTGCGGCTTGCAACTGCGGATTAATTAACGCACATTAATACCAAGATGCGTCGCGAAACTCGCCCCGGAAAATCGCCGCGTATAATGTCCCGTGATTCGGGGATTTTTCAACATCAACACGCATTAACCGTACCGCTAATTCCCCCTTACCCCCCTCCACCAACGAGTAATAAACCGCTGACTATTCAATTAGGTCATTTCATAAATCTTTGTCTTCGCTCCTGGCACCGGTGAGCTCGAGAGAAATCATTAATCTTGGCCGTACTATACGTTTACTACTATACCAAGAATTTATTGTGATTATTTCCTTCGTTCTTCTTTTGTTTCTTCTGAGTTACAGTCGCATAAACATCCTCAGATATTGTGCAATTCTAAAAAGAAACGTTTAAAGATCACGCGGCGGATTTTTATGCAAGATAAAAATTTTCCGACATGATTTTGTGAGATAAGATGAAAATAAGATTTTGTATGAAAATAATGCAACAACATTCCCAAGTTCTTTTTTAAATATATTTACGGTTTTGTTTTTTCACTCATCCATTTTTGCTACAATTGCATAAAACCCGCAGTCTAATTAATACACTGTCCCAGACTCATTGATGTTATTAAAAGAAAGAATTCATTTTTGTACAATTTCTATTCCTTACAATTGATTCAGAAAATTTGTATTTTATTAGGTGATTCTTTGGCGATTGAATTCATTGCGAGTTTACCTTTAAATACAGTTGCTGATATTCCTGTCGATAATGAAGGAGGTTACTATAATTCGTTATTGATTTTACGTTCCTTTTACTTCTAATTATCGGTGAATTATCTTGATACCGAATGAATATTTGTCAGCGTAATATGGTGAAGTGACTGTAGAACACGCGAGATTGTTATTTGTTTTAGAAGCCGTAGCAGAGATTCGTAATGAAATTTATTGGGGAAATTACGTTTTGACAGCAAATAATAATCATTCGGTTCAGAATTGATTGTACATATTTAACTTGTGCATTATTGTTGTCGACGAAAATTTTGGCGTTCGCGAAATTATTGTTATTATTGAATTTGTTATTCTGTACGTAAACTATTAACCGGTAATTGGTAAATCATTTTAATTGCTAAAATCAACGAATACAAATAATATTCGCGTGTAAAGTGAAAAAAATGAAGGAACGTAATGCAATAGATTAAATCAAGTATAACAGAATACTGTGAATTCACGTGTTTCGTCTCAAAAACCAATTACAGTATCATCAATTTACAAACCATCTCGAAGATGCTTTTATCAAACAGAATAATCGAGCTTCCTCGCGATGAAACGAATCAACCTAATTCTGTCGCTCAGCATCACACTAATTTGACAATGAAGGAGACTGCAAATGAATCGATACCTATAAACGCCTAGTACATTGTTTCAATCCGATAACGTTCGATCTGAACGATTCTGAAATATCCTTCGTAATTTCCATTCCGTAATTACAACCTAACATTCGTGACGTCAAAGGTGTACAGGGTGAGTTACCAGAAACGGATCAGTCAAATATTCTATTCGAATTAAACATAAAAGGAAATCTGTAAATCCAAAATATACTATTTTCGTAAAAGTTAGATGATCTTCTAAGTCCTCTCTATTTATTTGTCATATATAAAAGCTGGTAGTACAATGCATAAAAGACAAACAAATTTTTGAAAATTAATATTAAATCTGTTTTGATATCAGCTGTGCTCTTTCAAAATTAAAAGAAAATAACGTTATTGAACAGAAATTATTAAAGACCTGTAAATGACTTTGAAAGTAATCTTGAACAAAAGATGCTTGAGATCTTGTTTACAAACTTCTGAGATCAATACTAAGCTATTATATTCGTCTTGGTATCAGCTAAGCTCTTTCAAAATAAAAAAAAGTTTATCATTGAAAAGAAATTATTAACGACCTCTGAATAACTTTGAAAGTAATTTTGTAAGCACATTGGTTTACAAACAAACTTCTGAGATCAATACTAAGCTATTATATTCGTCTTGGTATCAGCTAAGCTCTTTCAAAATAAAAAAAAGTTTATCATTGAAAAGAAATTATTAACGACCTCTGAATAACTTTGAAAGTAATTTTGTAAGCACATTTGTTTACAAATTTCTGAGACCAATACGAAGGTATTATATCCGTCTTGGTATCAGCTAAGCTCTTTCAAAATAAAAAAGAATTTATCATTGAAATGAAATTATTAACGACCTCTGAATAACTTTGAAAGTAATTTTGTAAGCACATTTGTTTACAAATTTCTGAGACCGATAGTAAGCTACTATAATTGTCTTGGTATCATCTAAGCTCTTTCAAAATAAAAAAGAATTTATCATTGAAAACAAATTATTAACGACCTCTGAATAACTTTGAAAGTAATTTTGTAACCACATTGGTTTACAAATTTCTGAGACCGATAGTGAGCTACTATAATTGTCTCGGTATCAACCAAGCTTTGTCAAAGCAAAAAGAAATGCAACGTTATTAAAAATAAATTATTCACGACCATCAGACGATATTGAAAATTAAGCGAAAGAATTCCATTGTGTAAACGTATATGTGCTGTATGTGACGATGCAATTTTCGTCTCGAGCATTGTTTCCCGCGATTCATTTGAGGGTAGATGTTCGGTATCCGGTTTCTGGCGACCCACCCGGTATATTTCATCCATCCAGGTCGCGCCCGATACAATTGCGCCAATCATTTATGCGTGCGCCATATCCTCACCACTTTTCAAACCGTTTAATTTCGGTGTTCACCGCGGCCAGAATTGAACAGATATTTTAGCGGCGGAAAGTTATCGCGGGCGATGCATCCGCGCGCCGCAAATCTCGGTACTGGAAGATGAATGAATCCCGGGGTCAGGCTTGCAAGTTGTTTAAATTACTGCCGCGAAAAAGTCGGCGTGGCGGGTGAATCGCGCGGTCGTTGTTCCCCCACAATGGCGGCATTTTGTGGCCGCCTAAGGCTGCGGTTTGCTCGATGCATTTTCTGACAAGCTAACGTTCCGACGGACGCGTTCGAACAAACAATTAAATTCGCTCCTTTGCGAACGGTCACACTGCATTTCGCTTTTCCTTCTATAGAAGTTTTTTTTTTTACAAATACATGCATTTATCATTTGTCTGTTTAGATTTTTTGACTTAATATTTTCGCTGTTCTAAGACCTTGAAAAGTCCGCTTTTTTCGAAATCTGTGACCCTTAGTTACATTCTGTTTTCCGTGCGCCCCTATGCGCGCAGCCGGTACAGTGAAATGGAAACGCGTGCAACGATATGATGCATACGAACCGCGTAACTTTAACGAACGGTCATAATTATCGAACTCGAGGCGATGCACGCCTGCACCCGCGACTCCGGCTGCGTGCACACACAATGACGGAATTTTCAAGAGTACTGCCGATGTTTCCATAGCGACCGATTGCCTCGAATCAGTTATAGGATTCAGCCCGTAGACAGGGTTTCATTAAAAATATTCATATCCGTGCGTTGTTCGATCAGTTTTGTGGTGACTATTGTTGCAGATTTTTTCCAATTAGCTACTGTCGAGCTATTTATAAAATAAGTGCGCAAGACTGGAGGTGTGTGTACTAGGGTGTGCCAAAATATTTTTCTTGTTTCTTCGCTGACAATTAACAAATATATTTTATGAATTTGTTGACTCTAGTACTCATTTATTTTATTCACTGAATATTATCTAGGCTGTTTAAGTGCGATATATTTTTGGAAAGTGACTTCTAGCGGCCATTATCTCATAATTTTTAAAAGCCTAATTTTAAGGAATTTTTCTAATATTCATTTCAATGAATTTTATGTACTGTCGCTTGGAAACTATCAATTCTAGTTTTTTCTTTACGGCTTATCAATGTGTGTAATATTGTAGTAGACTTGAATATTTCTTTTCGAGTTAGCGTATAATTTCAAGCGGATTCAATGTAATTTGAGTTATTCAGTTTTTCGCGGGCTCAGATTCGAAATTCATCTGGAGGATACATGATCCAGGCAATTTCGTTCACCACAGTTGATGCGGAGTGGTAAACGGTACTGGTTGTTCTGTGGTCTGTCGCGTGTTAGCGTATTATATTTTTGAAAAATGCAGTAAAACATGGATTAGCTTCCCGCCGTTTGATGGGGCATTCGATCATTCGACCACCGCGTTTAACTGTATATTCAATTATTCTAATACCCCCATTTCGTCGAACACTCGCGTCCCTCTATGTATAGCCAATTTCATTTACAATCTGATCGTTCTATGATTATTTAACAACGTTTCTGTTGAATTGGTTATAATATTAATAACGATGAGATAATATTAAATGCATTGCATACAACTGTCGATTGCAGCATAAAATATGGAATAATGGAATTTACTCGATTGAATATTGTTCATCTTTTAACAATATATTAGAATACCTGAAATTAAAGTTCTTGGTGAATATGAACGTGATGATCAAGCATTTTGTTTTGTAATTATTCGAATTAAATGTCTCCGATTGCCGTGGTCATAGAGTTCGTGCAAACATTATCTCAAACACTAATCAACTGATAAGTAGGTTGCACGTGCATAAGCAAATTCATATTTCGATATGTTTACTGCAATTGGACACCGTACACATTTTACTAGGTACTGTTAGTTTCGTCTTTGAGAAATCGAATACTACTAGTTTTTTTTAAGGAGAGTGACAACATATAGCCTCAGCGTGCTATCAAAATTCGAAGTAACATGTAAGCTTAACATACAAGATAGGATAAAACATGGGACACAAATGCACACAATGTGATCAAATTTCACTTACAGAAGAAACTTCGAATTCTTCTAGTAAATGTCAATAGGTTCCTACAAAAATAGCAAAAAATTAAAATCTCCAATATATTCTTTAAAAATCACTATTTCTGAAATTTTCTAGTGCCAGCAAATTCTCCGTTCAAAACACACAATTGAAACGAAATTTTACAGTCCTACACCTTACTGTAGTTTCCCAAAAAATGTATTTTCAACCCGCAATATATAATAGCAACTATCACATAGATTTCAATCGTTCATACAGCTGAGAATTTCTTAACAAATAGTTTAATATCAATTTTGGTCAGGAAGCAACAACTATGTGTACCATCGATGGTACACGTGGCTCGGAACAAAAAAATAAGAACAAATTTTCGTATAATATTTTGTCCATCGAAGCTTAACTTTCGAGAAAGTCGAGTTTGAAAATTCAACGAATACGCGCGCCATTCGATCAGAATCGTCAGACGCGTCTGATCACGACCAACCAATTCTACTTACTGCACGCGAACCCGACGAATCTTTAAACTCAATTTTCCGGGAATCGAGGCATCAAACAAAAAAATGTTATTCCTTTTTCTCGATATATTTTTACATGGAGAATCACCCTCTGCCCGGATATACTACGATTTCCGCCCCATCTTCTATACAGGGTGCCCCAGGGTATTGATAGTACAACCGTGGAGGGGGTTGATTCTACATGAGAAAATGAGTCGAAAATATAGAATAAAATTTTTTCATCCGGTCTTCGAGAAATCGAGTTTGAATATGCAGCGAATACGCATGTCATTCGAGTGGAGTCGTCTGACGTGTCTGACCATGACCAACCATTTCTACTTCCTGCATATACCAATCACGCGAACCCGTCGGGTCTTTAACCTCGATTTTCTCGTAAACAAAGCCTCAAACGAAAAAAATGTATTCCGTATTTTCGACTTATTGTCTCACGCGGAATCACCCCCTCCACGGTTGTACCATCAATAGTCGGACAAGCTGTATATTTTTTTCCCTCGAGAGAGGTCTTACATTTTCCAAATGTAAATGTTACTTCATCGTTTAAGAAGTTAGCTGTTGCGACCGCTTTGAAAAATGTGTACCTAAATCGAGTCGTAAAAATGAACCGTACGGCTGTTTCGACGAGTATACTCGTCATAACACAAAATATCGCCATTTCTTCACGACGAGTATACTCGTCAAAACAGGTAACTGGTTTAATACGAATTATGTTGATTTGCTGGCCAGGTCACCCTACAAACTGTCAACGTCACGTCGAGTTGTTCCATTATCAGCATGATTCCGGTCGAGTTGTACGATCGAAGTGCTCGTGGACGAAACACAACAATGTGCAGGAACTATCCGCTCCTCGGTAGCGATAGGGTTAAAAAGTGACGTTGCAGCGGTCGATAAATCGCGAATCAAGGCGCAGGAATCGCCTGGGCCATCAATAATACACACGGCGAAGGAGCGTTCGAATAATTCGCGAAATTGGTCCCTGGCGCCTGAGGAGATCACCGGGGCGCCTAATGTGGATGGTGCCCGCGTGAAATACCGCGGCCGCGATGCCGTTAAAAAGCCACTTGTGGCCCATTACTCGAGCTTTACGAATGGGCGCGTGCGATTCGCGCATTAGAACGAGCCCGGGCGCCGTTGCTGAGCTGATAATGGGTCTGCGCGGGTCACAGAAGAACGCGTGCTCGATCTAATCGCGTGTGTCGTGCGTGTGCCCGGGGTCAGGGCTCAGCTTACCGGTCGTTCTCGTTAAGATCGCTGAGATATCGCATCGCGGACCGAGATGGAAACCGAGTGTGTGAGAGAGAGAGAGAGAGTGAGAGAGAATGATAGAGAGAGTAGAAGCAAAAGAGACACGATGAAAAATGTCCATTAAATTTGATATGCGTGACCGCAGCCATTTCGACTGGTGCTTTATGATCATGGTCTCCCGTGGTATCGTATCGCTGACCGGATAGCGAAAACTGCAATGGCATCCTGTAATACTTTCCGCTCCCGAGGCGAACCAATTTTCGGTCCGCTTAATAGAATTCTCTCGCTGCTGCTCTGCTACCCGCGTTTATATCCGGATATGTGTGCTCGGCCATCGGTTTGTGAATCAGGGTTGCCTAGCCGTGCGGAGTTATCCTGATATTTATCGTTTGCATACGATTACCAGCCATTACAGTTTTCGAACCTGGACCTTACAGCGCGACGAATTATTACAGACGACTTTTCAAGCTTTCTGGTATTCGCGATCGATGTCGATCTCGGGGATCTGACGTACCGTGGTCTGAGAATTGTTTTATTCCTGTCAGCTGTTTAATATTTTGCATACGTTCTTTCTGATGCCCAGTTATTAGTCATCCTTCGAACCTTCGATGTACCAAGTATTGCTCGCTTTAGACGATTCTGTGATCCTATACTGCATCCTGAAGACAAATCTGTGAAATTAAAAATTCAGTTGGGTACTCATTGTTGGACCGCCGGAATCTTATGCAAAATAATAATTCGTGTTAACTGCGGCAAATAAGAATTGAGTAGAAATTTATTTCGCTATTTATTAATCTCAGAAGATTCATAATAATAAGTATTTCTCAATTCTTTAAATGGTTTCACTGTTTCGTACTTCATCTACTCACTCTTGGCATGAAATCCACAGTCTACTATAATACATATATACTACTTCAACCCCCAGAATTTTCTACAAATTTCAATAATATTGTCGTTACTACACTTTATAACTCCAACACACATTTTTATGTGTCAAATGAAAATTCAATTTATAATTGTCCAAGAAAGTGAGAATCTACGATAATCGTTCCCCTTGTCAATCACTAAACTGTGGGCCCTTATTCAAAATAAAAATTGTCAGATCAATTACAAGAATGTAAATTAAAATTGATTTCTCCTCCTAATGATCTTACGAGGATATAATTAATATCAAAACCAGTAATATTAAATTCGTCTTACGCTTTTCCCACTCCGTGTTTCAACCACTCATTTTTGCCACAAATAAATGAAATCCGCAGTCTGCGTGTGAATGTTGCGCCGATACCGTCCCGAAATAAGAATCGCCTATTTAAATACGCCCGCATTAATTTCGATCGACGGCGCAGCAACGTGCCCCGTTCAAGAAGAGGGATTGCATCTGTTATCAGGAATCGGTTTCAAATTTCGCGAAAAGGGTGCACTTTAGCGCGTCGTCTGGATCAACGCGGTCGCTCCTAACATTTACTTTCCATCGGGAAGTTCGACAATTGGCGACAAAGAGGTCGCTCCGCGTTATTTATTTCACTAAGTGCTCTCGATCGTTCGTTACTTGGCTCCGGCTTCCCTCGTTCGCTCGTGAAAATTTATGGTCGCCGGCTACATGTAACTCACGGATCCCGCGCACCATCCGGAAAAGCAATGGACCACGATGGCAACGCGAAAATTCTCGACAGGAGGAAGAGAAGGAGGAAGCAGGTAGAAACAGTGAAACCCGGCTGCGTCGGTGCTGCTCCCGCTTCCGATAAAAGGAGTCGATGTTTTATCAAACGATTTCTTCGAAATCAATTTTAGTAAATCACTCGGCATGCTAATTTATCGTGGCGCGGACCTCTCCTAGGAATAGCGAAGCAAATTTCACCGGCGTTTAATTAACTGAATAACGAATGTTCCCTTTAGGTGGATTTTATAAAGTGCTTTCGCCCCTTCTGCAATTGAATACTAGATATACAAAGATTCGATAAGGTGTTTTCGCTTCTTCTTCAATTGTCTTTATGAAGCTCTAAAAATCAACATTTTACATTACTTCATGAAAATAGCAAGAATATAGTTATCCAGATTTTAGCCATTCTTACTGTAATATACAAAGAAATAAATTTACTCGCTAATTTCCTATGAGCGCATTTTTACTATTTCAATAATCATAAACTAACAAAATTTAGAACCTGTCAGAGAAATTCCAAGAAAATTAATCTTTTTTCCATTCCATCTTTACAATTTTCTGTAAAAGTACTAGCTTCACTTAAAAAATTCTTATTTAGTATATTGCTCTATTCTGCACACTCTAGGCGCATAAAAATCGCAAGTGAAGAAAATGGTACGTAATTGCATTATAAATTCCAAAGGAAATAACGTCCACAAAAATATTCAGAATCTCTAGACATTTTAAACGCATAAATGAGAATAGTGCAAGATTGCGCTTGCTTCTAAATTTCAAAAGGATAACGTCATTGAAAATGTTTGCACATTTTAAATGCATAAAAATCGCGAGCGATGAAAATGGTATGAGCTTGGGCTTGCTTATAAATTTCAAAGGAATAACGTCCGTGAAAAATGTTGAGAAACTTCGCGCAATATTGCATCGAATATAACAGAGGGTGTAGGCTTTTGTGTATATTTTCGCGCGGGACTGTACGTTCAACAGCGTGGCGCGAAAAACGATTGGTGCGCGTCTACAGCATTATCGTCGTGTTTTCTGAATGTTTTCAAGATTACCAGAACCTCGTTTGCCTACAGGTAAGTGAAAATTTCGCTCTCACCGTGACAAAAAAGATTACTGACGACCGTCCCCCATCGACGATCATTAGGAACAGCCATTAAAGTCGATTTGCGTTACGGTGGTAAAATAGTGGAAGGCCACCGGTAGTTTGGCCATGGTTCCCGTCATCGCGCGGTGAGTCGTGCGAAATACGCCGCCGGACAAAACATTGATGACAGTGATGGTCTGATGAAAATTGCGAAATTAATGAACAACGATGTTTTTACAAGCACTCCGATCGAAACTGCCGCGCGGCGCTTTCAGTTTTCATGACGACTGAAACTGAAGGGCGGGGAAAAGCGCAGCAGAAACAACTTCGACGATTGCTAGGTGACACAAAGTGCTTAACGCCCGGACACTTGAATGCAATTAATTATGGTCTGTTGTGGAAGTCACCGGAGTCAACGTAGTTTCGGTGACACGCCTGCGAACGTGCAAAATGTTCTCGCCAAATATATTTTGCTGAAACTCCCGTCGCGCGTTTCACAACCGAAACGTTTACATTCACGGAACTCGAATTTCAAGTTCTTATTGCACAATGGCTATTGTCTTTCAAATTAGCTAATAATATTAATCTCGATATTCTTCTTTAATATTGGATTTGTCCAGAAAAATCTCAAATGTCGATAGAAAATTCAGACATTTATACGGTGCTATACCATAACCGTAATTATGAAGATATATTATTAAAAATCGATACTTTTAAGTCAAATTAATTTAATAGTAAAAATCAAAAAGTTTTGTGACCACTGGTGAATTAATTGCTGAATTTTTATAGATCTACAGTAAAGTCTTGATCTAAGCCGAACGGAGCTACACGATCTTAGTCAGCTCGCTTATCCCCTCCACTGGGGGCATGCGTAAAGCGTAAAGTGTAAACATGCCGAGGCATATCGGTCAGTATGAGTCGGGCATATCGGTGCGAACCACTACTAATCCAATTACAAAATTTCTTTATTTTTCATTATTTTTTTTATAGGATTTTCACCAACATATTCGTGGTATTTTTCTGATTAAAATGACACTAAACACGATATCCTTTTGTACGTTCGGCGGGACCACAAGAAAATAGTAGCCCTACACGATCTATGTCACAGCACGGACCCGAGGACTAGGCTTGGATCAAGACTTTACTGAATATGATGTTTATAGGATCATCGTAGAGTATATCATCAAAAAGCTTGCAAAGATACTCCTCTGTATTTCTTATAATGTAAATGGGCCACAGTTGACACTGGGCTCGTTTTATTCCCCGTTTTGGACAATCGCAAGCCCGATCGGCAATTCAACGATCTCGCGAATAACATTGCCGACTGCGGCAGATTATTCGCGACTTAATAACTTTTCCACGCAGCGTCGCAGCCATTGTTACATTCGGTATGTTTCCGCAAGGGAAACTTCTCGGCGAATGCATGGCACGGAGTCTACCGGACACTCCAGAATGCAGAGTTGCACAGGTACCGTGACATTATGCCGCGTGCACTTATACGGCACTGCGCGCGGAATCCTGTAATGACTTTGCTCATCGTGTCTCTATTCCTGAACACTCCGGCAACGCTTGAATTGCCTTATACGATGACAGAGGTTGTATAAACACTTCGGACACTTATGAAAGAATCGCCGGGGCCCGGCTGCCACACTGTTCCGCACACACATACGCGGTTCTGGGGGAGTTCCTCCGGGTGCCGGAAATTTTATATTTTTCTTAAATAAATGAAAAATATATAGTACTTTATCTTTAAAAATTATTTTAATTATTTTTAAAAATTAGCAATTGAAGATTATTGGGAATAAGAGAAAATTTATTTCGAGAGAATTTGTGGTTGTTAAAAATCGGACAGTTCGTATCCGAGAACCTAATGTGTAGATCCAAAGTGAAAGTTTAAATTCGCCTTTAGGGGCGATGCAACGATGCAACGATGCAACGGGCCGATCGGATGAAATTTCAGAGAGAAACAGAGTAACCGGCGACGGAACGAAACGTTTGATTAAACGCGTCGTCCAATCACGTAATATTCTAATCCATCTCCGCGGGAATGGCTTCGCGACCCCTTTAAAGGGCCGCATTCATTACGCCCCCATGATGCATGCGGCGTGTACAATGCCGCATACGTCAGTGGGACGATATTGATAGTAACATCGTTGCGTTTCTGCCAGGGGATGATCACTTATGGATAGATAGTTTTTTCTCCCTTGACATGTGAAATTCAACAGGGACGACGGCCGACTCCGTGCCCCCACGTACACGGTGTTCTGCTTTAAACGATCATGGGGCCCCCCTGCCTTCGACGAATCAATCTTTCCGTAATTTCATGGAAAGTTCTGTCCTGCCTCGAGAGGCCCGTTTGACAGAACGTTTGTCATTTTGTTACTGTATAATTTCCTCCTCACTGCTGTCTCTGGAATCTCGAAACGCATCCGGAATCAATTGTTTTTTTGTACGCTGTGTAGAACTCTATGTGTGTCGGGATATAAATTTTTATTGACACGCAGGCTGACAGGTTTCGCCTGTTTCATGCATGGAAACGATCTTCATTGTTAATGACAATGGTTACATGGCAACGAAGTTCTCACCGTGCACTACAATCTGGTGCATTTTAGCAAATTGATATTCTGTGAGATTTATTTTGAGACTTATGAAATTAATTTCAATTTTATTTAATTTTGCATCTTCATTTTTAAATTTTTGGGAATTGGTGTGTATGTTCTGAAACGGTCCCAACATAATAATAAAATTCCCTAAAAATAAATAGGTCATGTGTGAACCAGTAAAGATGTTTAAAAAATTTCAGAACACTGTATTATTATTTCCAACTTTTTCAAGTTGTATCACTTCTTTCTCAATAAAACAGAACTAAGTGTCTATGTTGCTTCTATATTTTGCACTTAATGCAACCTATTCTTATCTCGCAATTAATTGCTGGATCGCCAAAGTAGGAAGACTCTAAATCACCACCGTAGTCATTTACGTTTAACAAATTAAAAATGTATTCATGCTATGGGCAGTCGTAATGCAAGCAAAAAGTCTTGTAGATCGTTTAGACATCTAGCTATTCCAATAAAATTAATTGTTATGTCTAGGTCAAGATAACATGGCAATGGATTAAAATTTAATACCCCGAACAGGATTAACAGTCATGACGTACTTCTCTTTTTTCGTTTTGTTACCAATTAGAATGTGGTATATAAACGACAGATGAGCTGCCTGTTAATTAGGTAGGTTTTCCTTATGGAATATGGGCACATAATTAACCGGCAATTACCGGTTATCTAATCGTAATTATTCAATTGATTCTTGTAATAGTTTATCGGCCTCCTAACTTTTCCTAATTATATATTCTTGTACTTATTAATTGTATTATACTATTTGCAGTAGCATTAATTACATCATACTTATGTTTACGACGTCGAATGAGAGCATTTTTTAATTTGAAATGATTGTAATTGAGAAATCAGCTGATTAACAAATTAATTACTTGTTCCGTAATGTCGAGTCCAATGAATTCCGATGGCTTTAAGTTTAATGGTATTCTGGGTAATTGTGTACAAAAAGTTGCTCCTCGCAGATTTTCATACTATTTAAATATGTTGTAAAACTCAACATTCCGAGCAACTTTTTCCTATACATGTAACCACTATTTAATTTTTTAAATATTCGTGAAAAACTGTTTCTACAGATATATCACGACGATCAAGGAACGATCTATATACCGTGTGAACTTTTTAAAACAAATGATGATGAAGGTTTTTTTAAATATAAAACATTACGGGCTGAACTTTAACTAAGAATTACAGTAGCTCACGTAATGTATCAGTCAGTTTTTAAAAAACAGATTAGCTTTTTGAAAATGGAGCCATACGATTCGAGTGTTTTCAGAAGCTGGATGAATTCTTTCACTAGATGACGAGGAAAAAATTTAGAAAAAAGATTGTAGTAGGTCGAAAATGCGAAAAAATAGTGAATGTCACTTTTTGCAACCTTTGATACCTGGTGTAGTAATGAAAATTTTATAAATCGCGTTTGGTAGATCTACGTAGGTTGTACACGTGCTGAAAATTGAATCATCAAAGTCTGTTGCTATTGACAGGAAATCGAAAACAGTGCGATTTTTGGTAGTTTTTAATCTTTGTAGTTGCATGTTGACCGATTCCGATAAAGTTTTCAGCATGTGCAAAGCCGACAGGAGTCCATAAAACGGACTTTTTAAATTTTCATTACATGTACAAATGAAAAGGTGGTAAAAAGTGCTTCTGGCAAATGATTCTGTTGTGCTTTCCACAACATTTCTCTAGCTTCCAAAAAAAAAGGACTCCAATCATTTTGAAACGAAATGCAATATTCCCAAAATTGTTTTGACTGGTCATTCGGCAAACGAATCCACCTAATTTCTAAAAGAAAATTCGCATTTTTCCAAATTTGTTCCAATTTTATCTTTATGCGAAATGAAAATTTTCCGCATCGATTACAAGATACTGGAAGCAAATAAAAATTGATTTCCTCTTTTAACAATTTTTAAGAGGACTCCAATCATTTTGAAACGAAATGCAATATTCCCAAAATTGTTTTGACTGGTCATTCAGCAAACGAATCCATCTAATTTCTAAAAGAAAACTCGAATTGTTCCAAAATTGTTCCAATTTTAATAAAATTATTCTGGTTTAAATAGTATTTGATCAATACTCAATACACCCTAAACTGACATTACACTGATTACTAAACTGGGGATCTTCATGCGACATAAAAATTTTCCGCATCGGTTACGAGACACTGGAAGCAAATAAAAATTGATTTCCTTTTTTAACAATTTTTAAGAGGACTCCAATCATTTTGAAACGAAATGCAATATTCCCTAAATTGTTTTGACTGGTCATTCAGCAAACGAATCCACCTAATTTCTAAAAGAAAACTCGAATTGTTCCAAAATTGTTCCAATTTTAACAAAATTATTCTGGTTTAAATAGTATTTGATCAATACTCAATACACCCTAAACTGACATTACACCGATTACTAAACTGGGGATCTTCATGCGAAATGAAAATTTTCCGTATCGATTACAAGATACTGGAAGCAAATAAAAATTGATTTCCTTTTTTAACAATTTTTAAGAGGACTCCAATCATTTTGAAACGAAATGCAATATTCCCAAAATTGTTTTGACTAGTCATTCAGCAAACGAATCCACCTAATTTCTAAAAGAAAACTCGAATTGTTCCAAAATTGTTCCAATTTTAACAAAATTATTCTGGTTTAAATAGTATTTGATCAATACTCAATACACCCTAAACTGACATTACACTGATTACTAAACTG
The DNA here is from genome assembly GCF_050948215.1 of Halictus rubicundus. NCBI lineage: Eukaryota > Metazoa > Arthropoda > Insecta > Hymenoptera > Halictidae > Halictus > Halictus rubicundus. The sequence goes on from NC_135166.1 coordinate 5,775,209, forward strand.
GGGATCTTCATGCGACATAAAAATTTTCCGCATCGGTTACGAGACACTGGAAGCAAATAAAAATTGATTTCCTTTTTTAATCATTCTAATTAATCGATGCTAATATACTGATACTCTCAAGTCCCTTTTATCCTTCTAGTGTTTCATGTTTTACCTACCAATTTTCATCATAAATGATAAAATCCACACTCTACATAGAATAATTTATTTTTGCCTTCCCAAGCACCGAAATTCGAAGGGCCCTTTGAAACGCTATCGGCCCGATTATACCGAATAATTTACTGTAGCGTTTAGATCCCCGTCGCGTTCGCACAGGAACACTGTTACGAAAATCCGTTTATGGTCCCGGAATAAAAGAGGCTAACCTCGCGACACAGTCGGTGGCTCTAGGAGGCGCGAATCATCGTACAATGCTGCGAGCCCGTAATAACCGTGCTCATCATGCGCCCGTCCGCGAACACCCCATGGCGTTGCTGGATGCATGTGTGTCCGGACACGTACCACCTTCACGCGCTATTAGAGTGCCTCAAGAACGACTATCAGCCGCGACTAAATTGTTTTCGAATGTTTACGACTGCGTGCGGTCACCGCGGGCAGTTCGCTGTCGTTCGGACACGCAATACGCGTTCACGGCACACACCGTAAATGCCGACTATATTACGCAGCAGTTCCTCGGCTTTTCAGACAGAAACGACTCTATCCGCCTCGATATTAGGACCGATATCGGCCCTTAAAACTCCTCGGCAAAACACACTCGGACCGTCCATCCTCGAACACCGGTGGAGTACTGCGTCCTCAACTTTCAGTACCTCGGGATACGGAAAAATCGCCGCATCGCGGATCTAACCTCTGCTGGATGACTCTACAACATAGTTTCTCGACGTGGGAGGTATCGCACACCGGTGGTCGATGGAGGAATTTGCTGCCATTGAAATTTCCGATTCTTGTTTTGCCCTCTTTAGTTTGCGCGGGACTCGCCGTGTGCGGTGCACTTGAAGCTTTTGATAATAGTCAGTTTATTCGAGGAACGAACTGCGAAACAATATTTGTTGGCGGACTATGCCCTACGAACTTCCCGTGAATGACACTTCGAGAACCGATCTTGATCTTTACACGCGGGCTCCGACTCTTTTCTAATCCCTTTGTGCCCTGTATACGACTGAAAGTTTCGATTTTTGGTGTGAGACACTTGCGCATACAGTGGCCTGAATTAATATTCGTATACCCTGATATTCTTAAATTTGTTCAATCTGTACAGGGTGTATAATAATTATACGTCACGATCACCATAACGAGATTTGTCCTTGGTTAAAGTGCCGAAAAATTTGAGTGCTGAGTACTGTACGATGCGATGAAAAAATTTTTCGACATTTTGACCTTGATCTTCAAGGTCAATTTTGCGGTGTATTTTTTTAACAGATCTCCACCGATTCGGAGATGTAGAATCACGCTATGGTGGTCGTGACAGATAATTTTTATACACCCTGTACACGCGTCTGGATTGTGCCTACTCATTATTGTCGCGAATGCATAACATTCTTTGTCCACTTACAGACCTGAAATATCGATTTTACGTCGCTTGTTGTTATAGATGAACCATGCATTTCCCCGCAGCACATTTTAAACCGAACAATCCCGAACACGTTTTTACCACTCCGCAACTGGTTTACTCGAGAACGACCTTTCTTCGAGATTCTCTAGGGCCGCGTGCAGGTGTGCAGATCAGAATCTTCTTCGCGGTTCCGCAGCGTTTGATGCTGTTTAATTGAATCATGGATGGCATTGAGCACGAAAAAGCGAAAGAAAAGACAGGATGCGTCATTCTATATCGTCGCCGCGCAGAAGAAGCCTGCATTGCTTCCTGCTGGATAGCAGCGGCGTAGGTCCTCATTTACGAGAACTATGAAATTGAGGAAGAGGGCTGGGCTGCCTCGAAGAGGGCGTTTCCTCCCGGCTCTCTTGCGCCTATCGCGGACCACAAAATTACGATTAGGTTCGTGTAGTGACTCGTAAATGTCTCGCAAATTCATGTTGTTGCTTTCCATGCGTACCTTTCGCTTAAGTACTCTCTGAATTCTCGTAATTAAAAGCGTTAAGTACCATCCTGGTATCGTTATTCTAAAGATCACAGTTTATTTGGAACAGCTACGCGAGTTGGACGATTATTTAATCCCTTCCGGACTAATTTCGACATATTAACGACATCTAAATTCGTCCGAATTACGACATCCGTCCTAGGGGTGAATCTACACCTCTGGTTTGGTGGACACTTGTCAAAGAAACTTGCCGCAAAATTGTTTATAACGAAGAAAATTGTTGCTAAAGTTTTTTTACATCAATACCTTCTATACATCGAGAACAAAAAGTTTGAATAGAACCATATGTCGCAAACAAATAGTTATCGAGATATAAACCGTTAAAGTTTTTGCAAAATTTGATTGTGTGGAGTTGTACGTATAGACAAAAGCCTACCACTACAGGCCACCTGACCGTGTCGATGAGACAAAACATAAGCGTGTGCGTGCCTCGAGACAAACGAAATTTAACACTAGGTTCACGGGACCCGTCAAAATTTAACTTACAATTATAATACAATCGTAATTTACAATTATCGACATTGTAAAGCTGCATCCATGAGGAGTTATTCAACAAATTTATTTTTTTTTTTTTGTATATACTGCACCTATCCCCACATTTACACGGTACTTTATTTACACGATTTCACTTTTACACGGTTTTTAAAATATGGGATTTAAAAGAAAAACAAAAAATTTCTGCATTCATTTTTTAATTCCGTTCTATTCTGAATTCCATTTATTCTGAAGCGACCGTCTTACTAGTGTGTATAAAGTTCAATAGTCTACGAAAGTAATAACAGTAATTAAATTTTTGGTTAAATTTTTTAATTTCTATTTCTCGTTTCTATATGTATAATGAATTACTTACATATACCTTTATATTTTGATATTTTATGAATAGACAGTTATTTTTATGTTTTTTTTTCAGATATATTTAGTTTTATTTTACGTTCAAAGAAATGACTGAACTATGCACATTTTAATTTGTTTTCGATTTACACGGCTTTATGTATGACAAATTACAATCTCGATTTTCACGGTTTTCTAAGAAACTTATCTTCAGTGTAAATCGGGGGATGGGTGTATTTAAAAAATGGCCAAAAATTTTGATAGACGCGTTCTTGTTATTTTTGTAAAATTATGTAAAATAGTCACTTTTAATGCTCCGTAAATGTAATGGCCTGTACATACGAATACAAAACCTATATTATAAAATACTAATGTAAAGTGTACTTACAAATTTTTCAGAATCGTCTGTTTCTCCGTGGGATCCACAGCACACTATTATTGTCTCACGCGAATACGTCCGAATAATTGCACCACAATCATTAAACTCTACACAACACAGTTAACGAAATCGTGACAGCGAACGAGATGTTACTCCGACCCCGAATAAAATAATACTGCGATTTCAACCGCTTCGCCGTGGGCCTATAAACACTAAATACGAAAATAGGGAATTCCGGGAAACAGGGTCGGCCTCTCTGCCGCCAAAATTTGTTTACCTCGTTTTTGTATCTAGCGTTAACAGACCCATGGCCTCTGACCTCCCTAGTATAACCTGACGGTAATACGTTCGAGGGTGCGATGCGATTAAAATCGCAGTATTATTTTGTTCGTGGTCGGAGTAACTTCTCGTTCGATGTCACGATTTCCTAAAGTGTGCTGTGTAGTGTGGGCTTCGAAAGACAGGAATAAAATTATTCGGACGTATTCGTGTGAGTCAATAATCATGGATCCGACGGAGGAACAGATAATTCTGAAAAATTTGTAAGTATACTTTACATTAGTATTTTGTAATGTAGAATTAGTATTAGTATGTAGAACATTGGATACAAGGCTTTCTTTCATATTTTACAACTTCAAATTTATGATTTATTACGGGCCTAGTGACGAATGTCTCTTTAACACTAGATTTACACTACAAGTTTCGATTTTACATTATTTTACAAAAATAACGAGAACGTGTCTATCCACATTTTTAGCAATTTTTTAAATAGTATATACCCAGAAAAATAAATTTTTGAATAACTCCTCATGGATACATCTTTACAATCTCAATAATTGTACATTACAAATATTAGACCCCATAATTTTGACGGGTCCCGTGAACCTAGTGATTTTTAGCAATTTTTTAAATGATTGATATATACCCAGAAAAATAAATTTGTTGAATAACTCCTAATGGATACATTTTTACAATCTTAATAATTGTAAATTACAAGTATTAGATCTCGTAATTTTGGCGGGTTCCGTGAACCTAGTGATTTTTAGCAATTTTTTAAATAATATATACCCAGAAAAATAAATTTGTTGAATAACTCCTAATGGATACATTTTTACAATCTTAATAATTGTAAATTACAAGTATTAGATCTCGTAATTTTGGCGGGTTCCGTGAACCTAGTGATTTTTAGCAATTTTTTAAATAGTATATACCCAGAAAAATAAATTTTTGAATAACTCCTCATGGATATATTTTTACAATCTCAATAATTGTAAATTACAAATATTGGATCCCGTAATTTTGACGGGTCCCGTGAACCTAGTGATTTCTAGCAAGTTTTTAAATAATATATACCCAGAAAAATAAATTTGTTGAATAACTCCTCATGGATACATCTTTACAATCTCAATAATTGTACATTACAAATATTAGACCCCATAATTTTGACGGGTCCCGTGAACCTAGTGATTTCTAGCAATTTTTTAAACAATATATACCCCAAAAAATTAATTTGTGAAATAATTCCTCCTCCTCCTAAAAAAGCGAATGTCTCCGCATCCCAACAACCATAAGCTACATCGTCGATCTCGGTTAAACCTCGAAGTCGAACCTCGAACCTCGAACCCCGAACGCAGATCGCAGATTCGTCCCGATCGAAGTCGGGTTTCGCGAGATCGGATCGAAACGGTGATCGATATCGTTGCCTCCGCACTTTGCGTAACGCACTCCCTTTATGCCTGATTCTCATGCATTATGTGCGTGCTCGGGCCGTGCCATAAACCATGGCGGTTCGTCGGTGCCTCATGGTGTATCATGTCCCGCGGTTTAGCATTTAGCGTTCGCCGCGCAGGATTAAGTCATAACTTGTAAGCACGTTACCCCGCCGATTCGATCAGATAACGTTCGATCGCCGGCTAAAGATGAAGACGTTTCTTCATCGTCGGTCCAATTAGGTTTTCGGATTTGCCCTATCGATCGCGTCCACGGGGCGAGACGTTGCGCTATTGAATTTTATCGATCGAAAATCTTTTCGCCCTGTGGTCACCTCGCGCCAACGGCGGTTCGCCTTCCACTGGGTCCAACCCAGCAATCATAACCTGGGTTCATTTTTCTAATGGAGAACGATTGCTCGGTATACTCGCATCTCTGGGGCATTCGTTCATAACCGTGACCGTACCGGTGTGTTCCCATGGGCAAAAAAACAGACGGATATAAGTGGTCATTTGCGAGGTCTGAATGATGCGCGGCATTATAACGTTAATCACATTAATGTTTCAGAAAAATTCGCTCCGGGTGCGTTACGTAAATGTACGTACTTCTTCGAAGAATACACGCCCGACCCAGATCACCGGTGGATTACGTTCTTCGTTGAACGTGATTCCCGGGGCCTGAAAAACGATATTCTATAGTGAATATTGGCTCGACGAGGCTGCGGCTAGTTCAATTAACTTGGAAATGGTGAACACAAAACACGGCACATTTTAGTCTCCTTTTATGCGATGGAAAACGTATCAAAAGCCGTGCAGAAATAACGAAAACGTGCCCGAAAGACTGCATGAAAATCGGTGAAATGTGTATAACGATCAGATAAAAACAAACGGGACCTATAAAAATTATTTATGTGAAATCGTGTCGTATGAAAAGAGGCTCCAGTGTTTCTAAGGTTCGTAGAAACTGTGAGTCACAATTCCGCGAATTTATTCTAGATGTACAAAGCACAAACAGGGTATAGAATTCAGGATTTGTAACTTTACGTTTTCATGCTTCACTTAAGATAATTTAAAGACGGAGAAAAACTTGCATTCAATCTCCGTTTCTTACTATTGACTTGGACAATTTTTATTTCGCATGAAGATCCGGCACCATAATGATTAGATGACTACTGAGCAATGACCTTGACATCTCGAAGCGTGACCTTGACGGAAAAATGATTGTTCACTGTAATATTTGAGCTGTAATATTTGTTCGAAATGCTTAAATGGGAAACCTTTATATTCTCATTAATTTTTGGAACTGGAGATCATTAGCCAGTGGATTTCCATGCAAAATGAAAATGTTCTTCATCGATAGTACCGAACGGGCGTTAAACAGAAGCGTGTATCCGCATTTATTGGATTTAATAAACGGAAGAGAGCATAAGAATACTCATAAATTCCTCGGACGTTTTTACCGCTCCGCGTATCACTTGCATATTTTTGTCATAAATGCATAAAATCCTCATTCCGCCCTTAGTTGATTGGCCGACTCCTGCTATTACGTGGCGGTAATAAAACTATATACGGTCCCATTAAAGAACACACATCGATGATCTTGAAATCGTGAAACATGTGGCCGGCAGAGGAACAGAATTTTTTACCGGTCGCGCTCGCAGTGTTTGCCCGTCGGAGCCTAATCACGTTTTGCGAGATTCCCTCGAGTTATCCGAGAGACAGCAGCCGGCTGTCTGGCAAAAAGGGAACGTCAGCCTTTTCGCTTTTTTCTCGCAATGAATCAAGTTCGGAATCGCCGCTATTATGAATTTCCTTCGAGCCGACACATGTTCCGCGTTACGGGCCGTATTGTGCGTTATTTAATTGCATGCTATATTTTACGGCCGCCCGGGGTGGCGAGAAAAAGAGCCTCGGCGACGGAAAAATCGCTCGGGCAAAGAAACATTCGATGAACTCATTGAATTTAACGATCAACACCGCGCGAAACGGGCGCGGCGTCCGTCGAGACACAAAGTTTCCTCAGCGACGAGAAATTAAATTTAATGCTGGCCTTGCCTTTTTCAGCCGTCGCACCCCCGCTCCACCCCCGACGGGCCGTAATAACTTTTCTTACGCCGTTAGACCCGCGATATTATTTCCTCGAGCGGTATACGATGTTCTTCCTTCGATCGTGACTGATCTACCATGCTTCTTCATCCACGTCCCGGCGCGTCGACACGTGCTCCTCAGACGAGAGAGAGAGAGCAGCCTCTCTCAGCCAGCGTTTCGTTTCGTTTCGTCTCGTCTCGTTTCGTTTCATTTCGTTCCCTTTCGTCTCGTTTCGTCTCGTTTCGTTTCTCTTGGTCTTGGATCATTGGCTTCTTTCGCGCTCGCAACCGCCCGGCAAAGTGTCGGCCGAGAACGTGCAAAAACACGAGTGGAACGCGCTGCACGTGCGGATAAGCACGCCCGGAAAATATTTTGGACCATCCCTCGAGTTTCGGTCTCTCGATACTCCGTTGCCACTTTCCTCAGCGTTCCCTGTCCAAAATTTATTTGCCTCGCCGTTTTTCTAACTATCGGGTTACACACCACCATGCGTTCGATCAAGAAATATTGTTACTTATTTATTATTGTCAGAAATTACGGGTGATCGCAGTGATTATGTCGGGGACACAACGTGAACGAGATATATCTAATGAAACACGCTGCCAAAAATTCAGAAATGGAAATATGATATTAAAAAGATTTACCGTAATTTTCTAAGAGAACGATCGAGTTTTTACCGATGCTTCCTTCTGCACTTTTCATCCTTGCGATGAATAAAACACGATGCGGTCAGAAACAAATGGTTCACCTTTTGACCTTGAAGTTCAAGATCAATTTTGGGGCATTTTTCTGACATCAATTTTCACGAAACCAAGGGTGTAGAGAGCGGGATATATAATTTCTATACAAATTGTACAATTGTCAAAATTAGACAAACTTTTATGAGCAGCGGTGTGACGTATGTTCACACGAATAAAATTCGTTGTGTTGCTGGGAACAAATTTTGCAGGACTGTCGCTTTCTCGGAGTCTATTCGATTTTATGATTGCATCGGGAGAGAAATTGTTGTTTCGTTTTTGAGAATTTGGAACGAGCTGGTGAATTGTTGTGAGCGAACGGTGGCTCCTTAGAAAGTTAGGCAGCGGGAGACAGTAGAGAGTCCCGGAGTCTTTCTGGCAGAATTTAAGATCCACCGGTTGTGATAGTATTTTTATTACTCATTGTACCGATAGTCGGCCGAACGGTACAAGTAAAGTGCCATTTGCATTCTGGCCATGAGTGGCCGCAGGGTGTTTAAAACGGGGACGATAAAGGCTAACGTTTATTACCTGTTACTGAGAAATGTAGTAACCGGAAATAAAACCATTTGTATGTTTAACGTTCTGTGCACCGCTGTGCGATATGGTAATAGACGCGGTATACTTGAATGTTAAGGAAGATCATTGCTAATCCATCCTGATAGCCGGCGGACCGTAAAGAATCCCACGAAATGGCTCGTGAAAAACTGTAAGACGCCATCGTGATTTTCCGTTCGCTCCGTCGATCTGTGTGCTCGATCCTTTCGATTCACTAATAAACATTTCTACAAAGTACATAAATCGTACACAGTGTTTTGCTACTATTTTACTCGTTGAAAAACGTTCATTCCCGGCAACGATTTAAAATAATTATAATCACCGTTGTCTTCCCTTATTCATTGCACAATATAAATTTTTATTTCACGCTCAGAAGCAGAGACCGCGTTACTACTTTTTCTTTTTTTTTTTTTGCTTGCTTACCATTTCGCTGCTTTTACTTGCAGAAACAAACCTCCTCTGGACACAATTGCAATTTAATGAGGAATACATTAAGTGTACGACTCCGCGGAATATTATAAATATGCAAATTTCCGTATAGAACAGTATTAAAATGAAACATTTCAATGAAGTGTTTCTCTCTGCCGTTGTATTATTTATTGTTGCAGAAATACTCTTTAAAGAGCTATTTCCTGGTCACAGAGAAGAACACTGTGCTCGAAAAATTCACGAACTTTTTTTAACATTGCTATAACATTTACATGAACATTTATATCCATGCAGTTACTTGTTTAATTGAATTCACGTCCGTGTTCCTAAATATTCTTTATTTTGCTTAATCTAATGGTCTGAAAGTTATCGTTTTGAGAATGTTTATTCAAACCCGAGCCTCTTTTCTCTGATGTTCTAGCAACATCTCATTAATAACATCTCATTAATAACATCTCATTAACAACATCAAACATTACATTATCAAAAATTCGCCTCACAACACTCGCGGTAATATATTTAGCAATAAAACGATTAATTGTTCAAAGTACTTTGCAGTATATTTTTCATAATTTTCGTCAAAAGTGTCTGAACAATTTTGATCATTTCGAAACGAAAGCTTTGAAGCTAGACATACTTACCGGTAGTTTCAGAGTTAATCTAATTAACACGTTCACTGCTGAACTCATAAAAGCGAAGTCATTTATTTAACGAAGCGGAAACTGGAAAGTTAAAATATAAGCATCTTGATGATGGAACCGTTTGAACCTTCCAAGTCCTGCAAATCTAAATAAAATTCATTCCAAGTGACGAGTTTCCATAATAAAAAAAAAAAAAGAAATTGCAGTTTTGCTTCCAAAGTACATTTTATGTTTCAATATTTGTTTCGATGAACAAAAAATTATTTTCTAAGGAACTGTATGTGAGTACATTGTGTGAAAAAAAATTGCACATATTTGAGCATTTGTGTACAAAAATTTGCATACATTTGTGCAGTTGTGTACAAAAATTTGCACATATTTATCCATTTGTGTACAAAAATTTGCACATAATTTCGCATTTGTGTACAAAAATGTGCATCTATTTGTGCATTTGTGTACAAAGATTTGCAGATATTTGTGCATTTGTGTGCAAAAATTTGTACATAATTTCGCATTTGTGTACAAAGATTTGCAGATATTTGTGCATTTGTGTACAAAAATTTGTACATAATTTCGCATTTGTGTACAAAAATGTGCATCTATTTGTGCATTTGTGTGCAAAAACTTGTACAGTCGGTACAGTGATCCGGAACAGACAGCGATGGCAGAATGTGCTCTTCGCAATCGCGTGCGAGCGAAATAGCATAATTCGCGCGTATCGACGCGCGTTGACGCGGCCGACGAAAGCCCCGAGTCACCGTTAATTACAGAAACGAGTAATTGAATTTCGGCTGGAATTAATTTAGTACTCGTGTCTTTTGTGCGGCCGGGTGCACGGATTACTATGACACATTACATTCCGGGGGTCGCAATTATTATGCTCCTTGAATAGGTGCGCGTCCGGACATTTTCACGGGTAGTTGTGCACATCGGATTCACTTTGACGGCGGTACAGTGAATTCTGCGTTCGACAAATTATACAGTTAACGTGGACCACATCCAAGTTCTATCCGTGGACGCGCAACGGTTGTCGTTGTTGTTGCCGCCGCGCTTATTAACGATAGAATGTAACGCGCGGTACATTTAGCCCCGACCGCGATACGGACAGATCAAAATGTCGTACCCGCGCCGAGCCGCCGTGCAATTATTGTTTGTTCGGTGTATTACCTTCGTTTCTATCGCCCTGTCAGCCTGCGAATAAATTCAATTCGCCGGATCGACGACACACGGTGCTCCGTGAGTCGGAAAGGCGCTCCTCTGCCAAACCCCGTGTTCTCCCGTTTATTGACTCCGAAGGGACCTGTAACGAGTTAATGAATAGTTCTCTACAAGACGAGAGAAAATACTAAAAACTAATTCCTTTACGCGGGCCCATATTGAAATTCAAAAAAATACTTTAACACTTTGACTGCCAAACTAGAAACCTCAAAAATTCCATAAATTCCAAGGAAGTTATTTAATGAAATAAGAATTGAAAAAAATTAAATGTATGGTATTGAGCAGTCCTCCAACTTTCTTGCATTTTACAGCTACTAATAAAATTTGTTACGGTGAATATATTGGTGACGTGGCAGTCAACGTGTTAAAAAGAATGCACTCCTAAGGAAGCAAATTAAAACAAATATTGTCTAAGGTCGTCAGGTCATCGAAAAGAGCAGAACAACTTTTTGCCCAAAGAGTACCATCTGTGAAGCGTTTTAATTGCAATTTCGATTGAATGTTATTACTCTCGCCGCTAGCGGAAGATCGTTTAGAAAGCAATATAAATTCGATAAACAACGCCATGAAGAAGAAAATAGATTTTTCGACAAGCGAACAGCGAAATTTTCATTGGCGGACTGCAGCCGGCGTCGATCCTCGTTCGCCTCGATCATTCTCTCGTTAATGGAACTCCCGTGGCCAGTCGGCGAAAATAATACAGTCGTTGCCTGTTAAAGGCGTAATTGAAACTTGCCGCGACCCTTGCGAGAAGCTCGCTGATCCAATCTAACCGTTACCGCAATGAGAAACTATTAACGGTCCCGGGCTCCGCAGCCGGTCGACGCGATTATTGTCACGCAATTGTCGGACTTACGTGCAATAATCGTTATGCGCGTGTACACACCGGGGCGATCCCTTCGGCTGCGCAACGAGTTGTCCGCCCACCATGGGATTTTGTTTGCGGATCGTAATCGATTTTGTCACGTGTGCACGCGGGAAAAGTTGCGCGCGTGTCATGGGAACGGATTCCGCCGGTAACCTTCAGGTAACAATGCGCGCAATTACCAATCAAATTCATTCGGCGACGCGACGTCATTACGAGCGCATCTACCACCTTACAGTTTTCGAAGTTAAAATCGGAAAACCGGCTAGGAATTCTGTTGCGAATTTTTGCGGTTGCTTCGAGGACCTGAAATTGGCGATTTCAAGATTGAAACGCGGTAATCAAATCGTGGAGTAAATACCGAGCGATGCGTTTACAGTATCGTTGAAATTGTCCTAGGCCTATGCCGGAGTCATTTCTGACCCACGCGGGTATTTCACTACGGTTTTCTTTCGATATAAGGCGATGACTCGGGACCCGCCTTCGCCGTATTTAGGATGAAGTAGAAAAAGAGGGGACAGCGGTTTTCTTATTTCTTATTTTTTAAAATACAGCACGAACTCGCTGTTAAAAATTATTTAAGGAACAATTGAGGCGTGCATCGCATATTTTACTTCTTTCAGTTTTATTAAATGATGATTTCCTATAACAAGAAAGAACCACAATTTCGAAAAATGATGAACTATTGATGTGTCACAATTTCTCATAAAAATCCAAATCTATGTAATTATAGAATTCATGATAGACAGCTGATCTTTTTGTACCTGTTCTAAGAATAATATATCTGGATCACGGAGTTCGTTCTGGCACATGATTCAGACACAACAAGGTTGCACAGCAAGGTTAGGCTCGGATTGAAAGAGGATCACCGGCAAAACGAGTCACGTAGGCGAAAATGCCGGGGTAACGTCCGTGGATCGACGATCGGCCGATTATATTTGATAAATTATTCCGGCTGATTGATCCTCGAAAGCATAGAGACGACGATGTGTACGTGCTCGTTAAGCACCGTGCAACGTATCGCTTCCTCCGGACGCAAAGGGGATATCAATCCGCACCGTACGTCCGAAAGATTGGTTTACTGTCTTCTGTTCAGGTAGGCATCACCAGGCTTCGTGACTGAAACTCAGAAGAAGATGATGTTCGGCATGTTCGAAAATTAGGTATCGTCTGCTCGGACGGCGCTCGTGAATATTTCCTTCCTGTAGTGTCCGATCGAAAGAGGTAACCAGGTGGTTTATCTATTCTGCTTCTATCCTAGATAAATTAGGAGCTAATATCTTGCACAAGCCTGCGTAAATATTAAAAATCTAAATTTCCTGACGATCCTGAATGTAATTCTTAACATTTATGTGTTAACACCTAAGATTTTCTGCAATATTCAAGAATTGTATCAAGAATAATCTGGAGAAATTTATAGAAGGCTAAACTTCACCTTGGCAACCCAGAAATGTTTAACTTTTTACTATACAATTCTGTATATCTTGACGAGAAGATGTTAAAAATCGAAGTTTTGAGACGAGGAATTCACTGGTTCAAAAGTTATGCGTGTTTAAAGTTGAATTCTTACTGTTCTGTCAATATAAAAAATTTGACATGGCATTCTGTAGCATTCTAATCTTTAGCACATATGATAATATACCTCAATCGTAAAAATTGGAAGTAGAAATTGTGCTATTTGTCGACAAAAATGTATTATAAAATTTTGAAGGCAAATTGAAAGTATTCAAGTAAAACTATTCGTATAATAGTAAATGCAACATTTTGTTACAAAATCTCGATCTTTACATTATACTTTGTTGGTGCTCTTTTCCATTAAAGCAACGCATGATCGTTTTACAACCCTATTTCATTAAATCCGAAGGAGACAGGTGGTTGATTGAGCAAGCAGCGTGGGGTAAGAAAACAATAATCCTGGAATTATCGATCGTTGTGTATACAAATCGATGAATATGTATCTATGCCTTCCAAAGTTAATATTGATTAATATTGTCGTTGATTAATATTGGTGCCGGTCAAACCTAGTTTCGGTATATTGTTGTCGATTAATTCTGGTGTCAGCCAAACTTGCTTCCGGTGGATTCTTGTCGGTCAAAACTATATTGGAGGCTTTGCCGTAACCCTCTCTTGACCTAGTTAGGATCTTATCTTTTCCATCCTGGTATTGTCCTTCGGTTTATGCCGATCTAACATTATATTCCTGCCTTTTGACATAGTTCTTCGAATCCGAGAAGAATGTTACAAAATTTTTCTATAAATTTCCTATAAATGCAATCGAGTATTTTTATATTCGGCAAAGAGTTACAGCCACAAAAAGTAATCATAATTCAATATTTCTCGTTTTACCCAAGTCGAAATAAATTGTCGTTGCGACCGTTTATGTTTCCCATTATTTGGCCCCTTTCGAGAACACGTTCTGGGAAGAACGGACCCGTTTAAAGTTTTCCAATCTCGGCAATTTAGGCACACCGCTTCCAGAACACATTTTCGAAAGTCCATTCTTTAAAGGACTGCAAAGAAATCGACTGCTTTCAAACTTCCAGACTGGGATACCTTATCGTTCATGCGCATGTCATTTTTTCCCCTGACGCCGTGGAGTCAGAGAGGATAAGCCAATGATTTGCGATAAAGTGTACAGCACATGACTACAGTGATTACAGAACGCTTAGCGTCCATATTGTTGCGCTCGAAGGTGGTCAATTCTTGCAACAGCCGTATACTTCGCGTTTTATTCGTAGAGTAAACGCGAGATACAGTTAGTATCTAGTGAACCACGAAATGAAAGAATGACGGTATGTAGAAAGCTAGGCAATGGAACGCCTTCGGAATGATATTTCAGTATAATTTAGGAAGAATCTGGCCAACCGTTTCGTTGCGATCAAACAGCTCCAGCAACCGTTGCGTGTGCGGCACAACCGTCGAGAAAGGTGATTCTTCATGCAAAAGTAAATTGAATATGCAGGACGAAACTATTTTTCCATTTCCGAGCTTCTTTGGAAGATGAAATTTGTATCTGTCCATTACTCGCGTTCTTCTTTCTGTTTCTTGCGAGCATTTAACTTTCGCAGTACGTCATCTGACAGATAAACGTCCGCCGCCCGTAATTTTCGCTTGCCATGTGCGATCCGGGCGGAGATTACAACATGGAAAAACGATTAACGTCGATGCAAATGTGTACATTTTTTGCTTTCGGTTTCTACACTTTCCAAATGAAAATGACACGAAAGTTACAGTGAAATTCGTTCTCTCAACCGTTGATTTCGGTGATATTCCACTCTATTGTGGTATATCTCGCTATATTCTAGTATATTTTGCTGTATTGTAGTATACTTTGCTATATTCTAGTATATTTTTCTGTTTTGTAGTATATTATGATATATTCTAGTATATTTTTCTATATTGCAGTCTACTACGATATAATCTAGTATATTTTCCTATATTGTAGCATATTTTGCTATATTCTAGTATATTTTGCTATATTGTAGTACATTCTGCTATATTGTAGTATACTTTGCTATATTCTAGTATATTTTTCTGTTTTGTAGTATACTATGATATATTCTAGTATATTTTTCTATATTGCAGTCTACTACGATATATCCTAGTATATTTTCCTATATTGTAGCATATTTTGCTATATTCTAGTATATTTTGCTATATTGTAGTACATTCTGCTATATTGTAGTATACTTTGCTATATTGTAGTACATTCTGCTATATTGTAGTATACTTTGCTATATTGTAGTACATTCTGCTATATTGTAGTATACTTTGCTATATTGTAGTACATTCTGCTATATTGTAGTATACTTTGCTATATTGTAGTATACTATGATATATTCTAGTATATTTTTCTATATTGTAGTATACTTTGCTATATTCTAGTATATTTTGCTATATTGCAGTACATTCTGCTATATTGTAGTATACTTTGCTATATTGTAGTACATTCTGCTATATTGTAGTATACTTTGCTATATTGTATCACATTCTGCTATATTGTAGTATACTTTGCTATATTCTAGTATATTTTGCTATATTGTAGTACATTCTGCTATATTGTAGTATACTTTGCTATATTGTAGTACATTCAGCTATATTGTAGTATACTTTGCTATATTGTAATACATTCTGCTATATTGTAGTATACTTTGCTATATTGTAGTACATCCTGCTATATTGTAGTATACTTTGCTATATTGTAGTACATTCTGCTATATTGTAGTATACTTTGCTATATTGTAGTACATTCTGCTATATTGTAGTATACTTTGCTATATTGTAGTACATTCTGCTATATTGTAGTATACTTTGCTATATTCTAGTATATTTTTCTATATTGTAGTATATTTTGCTATATATTGGTATATCCTGCTACAATGTAATATATTCCAGTATATTCTACTGTATTGTAGTATACCTTAGTATATTTTGGAATATTCTAATACATCGTAGTACACTGTAGTATATTTTAGTATATTCCAGTGTATTCTAGTATATTCCAGTATATAGTTACTTTGAAATTAGTTTGGTACGTTCCAGCAGTTCGGCGTTGGCATTGGCGTTAGTACAACGTTAAAACCAATATTCCCGGTTCCCAATCGGCGAGTTGATAACCCGGTTTGGAGATAAAGAAATCCTCTCGACCTATCTAACCAGGCCAGACAAGACCTAATACATCTGCGCTAACTTAACATGTAAGGCAGCGTGCCGGGGGATGAATGGCGACGGGTTGAACAATACCGTGGTCGTAAACGGTCCCTCCGGGGTACCTAGCACCATCCCGTATGTAAATCGCTTTACTTGGATAAGGGACTCGGTCCGAGTGGACTTGTAGATCCCCATTCGAGAAGGGGCCGTGAATGCCGAGGATAGAACTTAATTATGAGAACAAAAATAAAGTAACGGTTGGCCACAAAGTGGAAAAGTAATCCATCGCAAATCAGAGCGAAAAGGCGCAGATTTTAAAAAGGAAAAACGTGAAAGCGAACTACGACGATCCACAAGGGAAAAAGGACGCTTCGAAGTAATAAGAAAAATATAAATTTCAAAATACCGCCACCACCGGGGTCATGTGTTTCGCATGGAGTAGGTAGCGATTAATTCAGTCGAATTTGAAAGTATAATTGTCCAGAGGACGATGTGTGCGTTTAATGTACTTTTATACGCGGAGGAATGAAATGAACATTTGAGGCATTTGGAATGGGTACAATCGTCGAGGAATTAATTTCAGACAAAATATTGTAGACTTTGTCCAATGGAGTCAATCAGATTTGTTCATATTTTGTTGTAACCGTTTTCAAAATTCTAGAAGACTCTTTTTTAGTGTATATACTATACACTACAATATACTATACACTACAATATACTAATATACAATATACTAATATACAATATACTAATATACAATATACTAATATACAATATACTAATATACAATATACTAATATACAATATACTAATATAAAAATATAATAAAATTCTTAGATTCGGTATGATGTACAGACGTCTTCCCTGAAGAATTAATTACTGTGATTCTTTAATATTTGAGCTAGATATGAGTCACTTAAAAACGGTTAGGTTTGTATTGTCTTATAATTTTGTATAAATGTTTGGGTAAATTTTAATATAACATTGCGTAATCTTCGTGTAATTATTTTCATTATTATTTAAATTATTATGTGATTGCATTAGCATATCACTTTTCTTGGTGTCAATAATGGATTGATCAATATTCTTCAAATTTCACACGTATATATAGTATAAATCCCTTTATCTGATGAACTAAAATTATATAAATATCGACACTTTCTTTTTTATTGCCGAAAATTTTAAGTCTTTAGTAAAGTTCCAATTTCCGCTTTACACTGCGTTATTCCGAAACACAGTGAAGCAAGTGTACAATATTTCGAAATTCTCGACTATCGAAAGTTGTCTAGAATTGGTAGCTCTGAATGGCTATACCCCTTTAACGCGTTGAACGATTGCGATAATCCGCGTTAAAATGGACCCGGTCACTGGGTCGACGTCAAAAGTCAGTGCACCTTCGTCCCGGATTAGCGAAACAAATTCCGCGCGCGAATCCGGCTATTGTTCGGTTTTAGGCCGGGCCGACTGTCCGGCGAAATGAACGATTGGTCGGACACCGCGGCCGCGCCATTCGAACAATAACAAACACGATCAAACCGTGGCCATCAATCAAAACGCATTAATTGAACGGCGGCGGCGGCGGCGGCGAAGGTTTCCGCGGCCGTGGCGTGTCCGTTTCATCTTTGCACCTGGCCTGGTAATAACGACATCCATCCAGCGAGTTAATGACTCGGCGGCCGGTGGCTGAATCACTCGGCGTGGCGAGTCGCGCAATTTCGCGCGTGTGCCACGCCACAATCGAAAACGAAAAATCCGCGGAAGACGTGTGTCGCGTCTCGTTCCTCCCCAAGGCCAAACAGATGCTTCATTAGATATTATTATATAATCCATTCATTAGAAATGGATTTAAGTCGACTTTTAAGTCGATAATTCTCATGTGTCTAAAGTTAGCATAAAGTCAAATCGGTGATATACATGCTGTGTAACTTTTAATTGCTTCAGCACTCTATTCTATTTATGTGAGATTAAAAATGCATAGCGATAAGTTGAAAACTCGTGCTTTCTGGCTTTACTAGTTTCAAATTGGAAATAGGTGCGCGAGACAAATTTTTATACATCCATTTCACCAACCTAACATATAGGTTACCTGTTCAATTGAATGGATGTACATGAATACAAAGGTTTCTCGATATTTGTCAACAACACGGGTCTACCCAGTGACATATATCGGGTAGAAGATGTTATTCTTTGATGCACTGCCATACGTAGGAGAGGACAGTGAAGGATTATATCCTGCGGCAGTGGGGATAGTTCTGGGACTTTTATCTGCTAGATATTTGGGACATGTATCGAGTAAAGACTGTATATATTTGTGCCAGCGAACTTCGGGATTGTCTTTCTGATTCTGAGGACCAGTGATTTAATTCCAATCATTGAAAAGGAATCCGATTTTCATGATTCCTGTTGAAGGAAGGAGTGTAAATTCGCCTTTAAACGCCAGCGTTGAAGATGCGAGCTGGTACGGGCAAGAGCACCTCTCGTAGAGATTGCGTTACCACAAACAATTCGGAAAGTGCAGGACAAGACACGCTGTCTGTTCGACTGCATCTTCGGCGGGTGTAGACGGGTGTGCAGGCGAAAGCCCGTTAGTTTTACGTGTCGTTACGGTTTCTAAGCATAGGATGCGTTCGACGTTGCACCACGGCGGGAGCATCGGGTTCAACGTACCCGGTTGGAACGAGCCGACCAACCGAACATCCATCCTCGGCCAACAGATATCTCTAGAATGGACGCGACGCCGGAGGAACAAAACGATCCAGGCCGGATATCGACTCGCAATTTGACATGGACTAGGTACCTGTCACCGTTCAGTCCCCGCGAAGAAAAGTTTCGCTCGTTCGCCGTGAGCGCGCGCGCGCGCGCGGGATCGGCTTCTTCTTCTTCTTCTTCTTCGGAACCCTTCTTCTTTCTGCCTCTGCGCTCTCTTCTTCCTCCGACGAACCTCCCCGGAAACATTCGAGGCCGTCGCGTCGCGTCGCGTCGCGTCGCGAGAATTCGATCGACTACACGCTGAACGAAACATTCGTCTCGATTATCTCCGGTCGCCGCGCCGCAGCGGACGTGCGGGTCGAAACGGGATGCCGGCAAGAAATCGCCTAACCGAGGTCCTTCCTAAGAAAGTCGATTGCAAAGAGATTTTTGCAGGAAGCGGCCAGCCGATGCTGGAACTCCGGCACCCTCCGATCGAAGGGTTTAACATTTTTCGATTTCGGACACGAGAAATCGTGCGTTCGTGGAGGATTTAGTTAACGAATTTCTTCCTTGTCGGCCGTTTTTGTTGAACCTTCATTTTCTGACCATTAGCACCTGCGGTTGAACTTTTTTCCTGGACACTTTGTACATCATTCACTGTGGATCCTGACGTGTCGGAAATTCAAATGTGATCACGGAATTTATCTGATTTTTCAATATTTCTGGTACTAATCTAAATGGTAGTTAATAGATCGTTAATGAAGGATGTGAATGTCTATGTGTTTACCTAAACAACAGAAAAAGTGTTCTAATCAGATTTGACCTTGATCGTCACACGTTTGGGCAAACCACAACATTCCCGAGGCGGAGGTCACCTTGAATAAATATTTTCAAGGTGAAATATTCTTGTTCTTTTTTCTGTTTGTTGTGTCTTAATACCATCAAAAGCTCTACGACTTTGTCGAGGTCACTATACTGCTTCGATGATCCTCGGACTCGTTTATGGCTTTGATGCTGCTTAACGGTTTTAATTACTGGATCGTTAGACACAATGCATTATCGACGACATGCCCGGGATCGTTTATCATTCGGAACGGAAGAATGCGGGTCTTACTGTTATGGCACACCTCGAGATCGGGATGCTCGATCGAGCCCTTACTCGTGCATGCTCTCGTTGGTAAATTAATACCAGGGAGATCGTTCGAGATTGGTGTGACTTGATGCGAACAACGTGGACAGGTAGCATAATTAAACTTTGACCCTGGGAAGACAGCGAGGAACGATTTCCTAGTCGACCAGCTTCAAACTGTTCTAAATACGTTGCTCCTACAAGCTGGAACAATTTAACAGAATATTTATTAGCATCCGTGATCGCGATCCTCATTTACCGCTATTAAACGCGTTTAAATTACAAGAATCGGAGTTCCACTTATCTGAGCTTCCTGAAAATTTGTCTATAAAAATAGGAATTCGTATAAACGTCTGAAATCTGGCTATAAAATGATAACGAATGTCTCGTGCGTCGAAACGTTGATAGTTTGATTTTTGTTTATGCTCTGCGGTACGCATAAATTGTCTGCGAACGAGGAAAGGGAATTATTTGACAAAAATTATACGTATACTGTTCTGGGATTGACAATCCGAAGACTTCTTTAGCAGTAAATACACTCTGGATAACAAGATTCAATTGCATCTAACATGCACCTATCCAAGAACCGAAGTTTATGACGTCCCGAGGCCGTATTAGCTGACCTGAGGTGCGATAGTCATTGTGACCCTCGATTATCTATAGTGCGTTACAGCGTTTATAGTCTTTGAGAAACTGTGTACCGTTGACTCGCGAAAGGGAGGCTGTAAATCCCGAGCAACACACTCCTGAGCATGATATATTAATAATGTACTCCGCGCGGAATGAAGTAGGAAGCTGGAACTTTTACATTGTATTGTTAGAACGCTGCCATATTGCTTTGTACTTGCGAGTCATCCGATGAGCAGAGCTCCTACCACAAGTACATACCAGCAGTCATTTTAGTGTGCTATCATCTAGCGGATCCAAGAGTTAAAAACGCTTGAAATCGGCCAATCTTCGCGCGTATAACTTTTCAATCATTGATCTCCGGCCATTCATACTTACATTTTTGGCATTTTCTCGTCACAGTCTATAGGATTATATAAAAAAAAGTTGAGAAGTTCTGGTCCCCCGAAGCGAAGTTCAGCCAAATTGCAAATTGTCTGTATCAATCACAAGAAATGGGAGTTCTATACGTGCGAACTTTTTCCATGCACGTTGCCCGAGATAAAAACAAGCGGAAAAGGCTTTTCTACGGAATAGAAATGATTCGATGACATATGCTGAACACACCGATGCTTAATGCATAATATTTTCGAGCTAATGACACGCTACGAGCGCGGTTAAACGCTGCTGGGACTGTACATTGAGATTACATCGGTTTTTACGTGGTCGTCGTATTATTGCGCGCTAAACGATTCACCCATTGGTTATAGCAATTTACACCAGAATTACGAATAGCAATCTGGGACGAACTATCCATTATGAATCGCTATTAAGGCCGCGGCAACAACGCAAAACGGAATAAAGGAGGATCGGGGAGAAAACCAAATTACGGCTTAAACGGCTCGAAATGATATATATTTTTAACGCGTGCCCCACATTACATACCTACGCCGGGATGATTCTTTCGGTTTATTTTCATTCTACCGCGGCATCTAATGGCGGCAGCACAGGTATCGCCGCTGGTGCGTTACTAATGCGTGCTGCGACCGCGTGCCATCCCGGAGAACTGATTTCGCTACAGTAACGTAAATATTATAGATGCCTTTTAAATATTACGTTGTACAGGAACGGTCAATGGGAACACAGTTAGAGCCCCGACTCTCGGTGTCTTCTCTTTTGACATAGTCTGAAACGTACATGGAATTCGAAGCATTCGCTTCTTTATAGATTTCCCACCCGGTACAGGTATAGCCAGACACCGGGGTAGTGGGGAGCATGAATGCGGACATTAATTGAGTATCAATAAACGCGACATACCAAATCGAATCCACGCTCGTACACTAAAATATTGCGTATACCACTAGAATTTATGCAGGCTTGAATGGAATATATGAAAAGAAGAAAGATTCCACGCATTTTTTGAAAAGTGTTTTTTGTGATTAGAGATGCGGATCAGTGGGAAATATGAAATCGCGAATATGTTGTCCTGAAGGACGTATTAATTAGTGTCGTTGCGGCGGGAGCAAAATTTTATGCATATTATTCATGACTTTTCTATGGGTCTATTTTCATTAACACTTAGCATTTTATGAAATAATTTAACCCTCCAGAAACATCGAAAATTGGTAGAACTACAAATCTATCGAAACTAATGTGTCCCACAAGATGAGGAAAGTGGAAACAATTAAGTGAGGCTTAAAAATTATTCGAAGCAACTGGATTGCATCACTGTGATTATTTACAATTTGTAAATCACGTTCAAGTTAGGCACCGGTGTAAATTCAGCACCTCGCTCTTACATCTAAAAATGTTTACATTCACATTGACGGGTAGCTAAATGTTTAAATTCACGGTTACGAAGACTGCAAAGATGCATTCGTGGAAAATTATTCAATAAATCTTTGGACATATGTTACGATAAAAAACGCTAGAAAGAAATTCGAAGAAGCAATAGAAAATGGCGTAAATGTCTAAAATGGTACGAATGGCTTCGTTATTGTTTTTAGATGATGACAATTAAGTGTCCACGGAATTTCGAGCTGCAGGGTACAAAGGCCAGGAAGGAAGGCCATCAGAAGAAAGAGACCGCTGCGTTGTTTCCAGTGGGGACTATTTAAAAGAAATTATTAACCAGACATTACAGCACAGATTGTCTTAACTATAAATTCAAAGAACTATCTGACCGAGCTGATAAACAAAAGCGTAACCATTCGGTCGTCTATTTTTCCCTTTTGCTGCGCCGAATGATGCGTTCGGCGCGTAAGCCGCGGATCGTGCAATGTCATCGATTGCGGGTGCATTTCCCCGGAGATGCACCGGTGCACCGGGCCCGATCGAGAAGAAGGAATATATCGGGAGACGCGCAATGTCGTTGATCGGTCCTGCTCCGATGATCCGCGACCGGGAGGGGGGGGGGAAGGCTTCGTCAGACCTCGCGACGCGAGTTATAATTAATTAACAACAATGCGCCGAACGATGCGGCCCGCAGCGCGGTAATACGTCCGCCGGCCCCCATCAAGCTTCGTTAACGTCCCGGCCGCGGCCGCTGGGACCATAAATTTCGCAAATTGCACTGATCGAGCGTTAAACCGATCACGGACAGCGAGAATCGTTTCCTTGCGGGCCGCAATAATGGCGCGGGATCGATTGCTCCGCCACCTTATCGTCGACGTCCCCTTTTTCCGTTCGAGCAATTAAAAAGGTCGATATACATTGACGCGGTTGATTTATTGCGCTCGTTGGGGACCTACGATGGACGAGCCGGTCGCGGGGATGGCACATTTATTAATGGAAACGCTCCGAGTGTTCGTTAATGTAATATGTCTGTGTCAATGGCAATTCTCAATTATCGGGAAAATTTATACTTCTAGATTGCGTTATCTAAGATCGCTCGATACTATATTCATTAATTGAATCGCTGCTGATTTATGCGCCGAATGCGCGACGCCGTTTCGATCGTTTCTGCGCGTTTCGGAGATTTTACCACGGAGTACACTGACGTGCAAAATTATAACGCTGCAATGAAAATTTCAAACAGGCGTCAGACGCGTGAGGTTTTTCTTAAATGTTCTAAATTACACGTCCATTTTAGGTCTTTTCTTCAAGTCACGCGCATTCCGTCTTATTAAAATATTGCTGAAGAATATAGACGAGGCACCAATTAACCAGAAAGTGCATCAACACTATAGTTAATACAGCATACTGTACGATCTACTGACGCAATCCACTCGAAATTAACAATACCGCAACAGTGACACGGCTTTTATATCGACCCGAACCTGATGGAGACATACGTCCGTCATACCTAAGCAGAAACTGTTCGCTCGATCAGCTGTACCGATGCAATCAGAGATTTGTGACTTGCACTGTCCAACATCCTACAATTTCTATCGTTTCGGACGTCAGTTACGCCCTCCTAGAATTGTTTTCACCGTGTTTTGCAAGCGCGCAGCTATCTCTTCTAATTTCATTCAGCGACCGACAGAAATCTATCGATCGGACGTTTCGAATATCCAGTACAGGTCCAGATAAAAAAAAAAGAAACTTGTGAAAAGCAACTATTTCCCTGACGATTCCAATCTTTCCAAAATCTTTTTCCACTCGTCAGCTAGCGAACAAATGCTATTCCAGCCGCTCGAAGGAACTCTTAGTCGTTTGCTTCGACCCTGACGGAGTTATCGCAAAGAGTGTCCGTCCGAATATTAGTTCCGGACGCTGGTGGCTAGAATGAAGGTAGGCGGTGAATGCTCGGCGAGACGGTGGACAAAACAATTCCAGAAGGAATTACTCGGGTCGGCTGGCAAACGAAAGAGCCTGAACAGTGTAAACCGTATCGCCATAATAGACAAAATGAATCGGGGAAAGAACTCGTTTCTACACCTAATAGACGCGGCTATCTGTAAAACAAAAAAAAAAAAAAAAAAAGAAAACGAAGGACAAAAGAAATAACGAAAAAATGCCGGTTAGATCGGCGGCCGTTCTAGGGGAGGAATGAGGAAAGAGGGACGAAGAAGCGCACGGCGACCGGTTATTATAGAAATAGAGTGGGGAACCAGGAGGCAGTAATAGAAAGAGCGGCCGAGCGGGAAGAAGGAAGAGCAGCAGAAAGGACAGGGAAGGATGGCACGGATGTAGCCGGATAGCCGTGTATAATGCATAAGAGAACCGAGGAAGAGTAACGAACTGGCAAGGTCGAGCGTGGTAGGTCAATGTCTCGTTCGAGGTGAACCAGCGCTGCTGCTGCTGCTGCTGCTGCTGCTGCTGCCGCCGTCGCTGCCGCTTTTGCGCTGGATGTTGCTGTTGCTGTTGCTGTTGCCGTTGCTGTTACTGCTCGCGACCAGCTCTTTCGCTGTGCCGGTTCTGCGATGCGATGGTGTGCGCCTAAACCCGCCACCGCACCGCCGCCACTGCCGTCGTCCTAGCTGGTTGCACCGATGCAACGGTGCAACCGGGAACCGAGATGGGGGCCGCCGGTGCACGTACATAAAGAGGAGCGAGGAGAGAGGGGTAACAGGCCTTTCTGCAGCATTGCAAGGCCGCAACCGCGAGAAACCGGCCAGAAGAAGAGGAAGTGCATCGGGGTGGGAGTGACGGTGAGATGGAACCCGAATGCATCCAGAGAGAGAGAGCCCAAACGGGTGGAACGCTGGTGTCTGTCTACGGGGCCCCGTACCGGGAAGGGGAATCGGAAAACGTGCCCCGGTGTAGATGATACCATTGTTGCGGATGCGTAAATCACGAGATTCTTTCGCCGACCGGATTACGCAATTCGCGCGCTCGCGATTTCGGTGCGTGCACACGCTCGGCGCACTTGTTAACCAGGAAAACAGACCAGTAACATTTTAACAATTTCTTTTCTGGATGATTTTTAGCCGTAAAAGAGTACTTATTTTGTAGGTGCGAGGCTGTACCCGAAAACTAGAAAGACTAATTTTGGTATCTCTCTTTTTATCACTATTACACCATGTTCCATTAGAATTGTTGTTACTCTCTTCGACAGGGCAACCATTATTGCCGTGGAGCACTTGTAATCGTTGGATTCTAGAACAACGGTTTTATTTCTTCCTGGTGCTGTTTAAACTTCTGTACCATTTTCTCGTACAATTGCATAATCCTTAACCCTTTGCACACGAAGCTATTTTAGTCCCAAAGCATTTCTTCCAACCTAGAATATTTCCCTTCTATATATTTTTTCTTCATATTATACATACGAAAATGGAGCAATTTACGCGTAGAATACTGAAGCGTTTAGTGATTTATTAACACGTTAACTGCCACGTCAGTCACATATGACTGACAGTGATTTTTGACCGGGTTTAGAAATTCGTTTTCATTATGAGATATCCAGATAAACCGAATTTTATTCGAGTCTTTCGAATTCAATAGGGTTAAGACAGCATCCCCCGTAATACATTTTAAATTTCTAGTTGTGGTTTCATTAATTAAATTACTCTGAGTTTGTAAGAATCTCTGGAGTTAATATTCGGCACTTAACGCGTTAACTACAAACAATTTTAATAATGTGAAAAATATTTTGAATAATGATACAGCAATTTTTAGTGACGCCTTACTAAGGGTTAAAATCTCACCTACTAATTTCTGTCGTGAACACAGAAAATCCTTGATCTCCTTATGAAACACAAATGAGAAGTTCTTCGCCGAACAGGAGGGAAGAAAATGGTAGTGGAACGAGTAAGATCATGCGAGTTCTTCAATTAACTGGATTTATAGCTACTGAAACGGTTTGTTTAGCAAAGTAGGACAAGGTTCCCTCTTGCAGCGTGCGGAGAGGCATCGTATTAAGAAACGCTGAAAAAACTGCTCGTGTCCAATCTCATTGTCACTCGGAAGAGAGTGAAAGAGAGAAAGAGAAAGAGAGACCTCGTTATTGTGCACTCCGGCCGTTCGACTTTTCAAACCACTCGAATGGAAACCGTACGACGTGTCATTGTTCTTGTTCCACGAGACATTGTCGAAACGATGATTGTCTCATCGAAGAGCATTCCATAATTGGATCGCTTTGTGATTGAATCCCGACCGCTCGGTGCAGATCCCTGTCGAAAAATGATTGGAACAGCGATTCCGAAGGTCGCCCTCCTCTCCGAGCATCATCGCTGCGTGCACGAAGTGACGTGTTAACCTGCGCATATCGTAACATACAGTTCGATGCAAAAGTCCCAGTTCAATTCCGAGAACTTTCAACGCACGCGCAACTGTTCAGATAATTTATTATACGTTCATTCGTTTATCGACATTGCAACAAACCTCGAGAAAATTTCTTATCTGTGCACAGGAAAATATCTGAGTAAATTTTGCAGAAGAAACACGTGAAGATCTGCAAATACAGTGATTTCTCTATATATGTCGCCGAGGCCTGTGTGATAAACGTCGCGGAATTATCCCCACTACCGCGGGATATACCCTGTGAGGGGCCAAGAAAGCTCGAGAAGGAGTGTAGACATAACACGGCTCGGGTATGTCTCCTGGACATATGTGTTGTTGACATATATCGAGAATTTACTGTAATACGTGATAATGCAGAAAATAATACAGAATGGGGTGATTTGACGATTTCATAACAATTCTGAGAAATGTGCACTGTGATCGAAAAAATATTTGAACGTAAAATTTCTGATTCTCGACGAAACCAACTTGCTGTAATTTCGTGAAAAACAATTGTATAGCAACTAACTTGGACTCATTTTA
Organism: Halictus rubicundus; assembly: GCF_050948215.1. Classification (NCBI taxonomy): domain Eukaryota; kingdom Metazoa; phylum Arthropoda; class Insecta; order Hymenoptera; family Halictidae; genus Halictus; species Halictus rubicundus. The sequence continues at coordinate 5,802,541 of NC_135166.1, forward strand.
AAGCTTGAAGATTCTACTTTCGCACACCGTTATCCATTTTCCTCTACGATATTTGTACGTAACAGAAGAGAAACTGAAAACTCATTTTCTCTTTGAAAACATTAAAAAATATTTCTCGTCGATGAATCTCTCATAGATTTCAAAAATTGGAGCCTCCTGTTTACAATGGCACCTTCAAAATTGATGTGCGATTTTTCCCCATTGTTTTATGGAACAAAAAGGAGGACCAAGTTCGATTGGTGCAAAGACATCATGGTGTACCTTATGTCACTGTAAATTTGGCTGTACACGTTTCATTTAAACGTTAACAAATCGACTAAAAGAAATCGTACACAACAAGGAAACTGACTGAAAGAATTATGCGTGAAAATTTATAAGATATTTAAAAACTGCCGCTCTTCTCCGGGCTCTGTAGCATTTGCACAGTGCATCGCGCAGTGCATCCAACGCTCGTTAATTTCGCGACGATCCGAACAGTGTCCCGAGGTAATTTAAAAAGCTCGTTACGGTCGAATAGGTTCATCGACGAACGGGTACACGGATATTTCTTTCCAGGAGGGGTGGACCTTGAATTGATCGGCGTCTGGATTCACGGTGACTGGAGGGAGTGTCAGTTCCTATAATTCATTACGGGAAATCAGTAGTCGGTCACGAACAGATTCATTAAGGCTGTTCGCACGCGTCCGATTTAATCTGCTGAACGTGGATTACAGATTGTGCAAGAAAGACGGCTCGAACAGAGCAACGTCGAATAAGTATACACGCGATCCATGCGATGCAGGTGGATTCATTGTAATTATGTAACACGTCCGCTCTGCTTCGATTCTAACGATTCTTGTTTAACGCTTTTATTATCGCGAGATTTATTAACCCTACCGGCAGTCGGTCTAACGAACGTTTTGATTTAGTGCCCCCTAAACTAGCCTCATTTTTACGACTCTAGGATATTGTACTTTTTATCTACGGATTGCGGGGTTCGTGCTAATTTCTCTGTTTTTCCGAGTAGTGATTTATTTCCGTTCAGTAAAAATTAATCTTCGTCGATAATGGTTTTGTTACGTGGCCAGGAATATGTAGCTTGTGCATATTTGCTAAAATTTTTGTTCTATCGCCTGTCGCTTTGTCACATTTGTTTCGAGTGCATAATACTCACAATTTACCGATGAGCATGGATTTTATGCGTCTACGAGAAAATAACGAAAATATCAAAAGATTTTGAGAATTCGATTTTATTTGTCACTTATTAAAACTATTAAGAGGAGAAATAAATGTCACATAAATTTGGTATATAAATGATTTACATAGAAATGTTTTCGAACCGTCCATCGCTTCGAGTCGAGTTTCAAATAAAATTCAAAGGCATCGTCTCGGCCCCCCCGATATTATTTCCAAGATTGTTTATGCTATTGAAGATATGCCACTTCGGACGACGCGTTTGCAATATTAATTCGTTGAATATTAATATTAATGCGCCAGGCGTATGTCCGACCGATGATTAAAATTCCAGGTAAGGTCGTGATTCCGGTTTTTGCGTGGTAGCCCGAGCGCAAAATTTATGGCTCGCTGTGATTGAGTCACAGGAATGTGTGTGATAATTCTTGTAATGAAGCCATCTATAAGGGTTTTTTTGGAAATTCTTTTGCGCGGAAGTCGTGCGCAAGAATATTTTACTATCGTCCACGCGGGGATTGACGCTCGATGCCTTGTCTTACCCGCTGAATGTGTGTGCAATTAGCGCTAAAACCGTGGAATTATCGTGTTTTCCCGGCGGAGTAAAAAGGGTTAAACTAATTCGATGATAAGTGGAAGGAGATATACATTAAAAACGATTCTCCGAATCGTTCCTATTGCCATTTATTTAATCGCGATATCCTCTTCGAGTGGCATGCAAATGTGTTTTGTATTTCAACCCTATCGCGATTTCAGTTCAAACACACGTTCGAAGTTTTTGTTGAGGAAGTTCTCAAGAAATAAAATTGCCTGTACATTAATAATAATTGGACTGCGGATTTTATGCATTTGTGATAAAAAGAAATAGATCAAGTGAAAAACAGTGGAAATTCTATAGCATTTGAAAATAGTGCACGATTTCCATCCTATTAAAATTATTAAGCAAAGAAATAAGTGCGTAAGAATCCCCCGTATGTAGCAATTAATTAGAAGAATGTTTATTCTGCACAAAAAATTTGCAGTCTACTGATAATATACGTTCTGTATTTATAAAGATAATATTAATTGCCGTGGTAATTATAACCTGATTATTGCTTCCTGGATTATTATTTGACCACTCGTTGGCTCCCCATTTTCTTGATTCGATTTATCCTCTGGTAAAAAAATTGGTACGGTGAAAAGATAATAGACAAAATGTGCTGATTCTTTTCTTAGTATTGAAAAATTGTGGTAATGCGAGAGAAGATTTAATTAAAATTATTGAAATCATTCACGAATAATAAAATTTAACGTTCAGAATGTTCTTCTTATCTAAATACAATGAAAAACGTGTCAAATTAACACAAGAGGTGGATGAGAATTAAAAGAAGACTTTCAAGCGTCTTTTTGGTGTAGAAAATTCGTTCGTATGTAGACAGTGAATTTTTACACAAAAGTAAAAACTTTCCGACTCAATTATAATGAATAGGAGTTACATAATTGTTTTCCGTTTTTAATAATTTTAATACGCTGAAAATTGTGGAACTGAGAATTCGAATTCCTTTAACTCTCTCACTCTTTTGTATTTCACCTATTCAGTCTTACAATAAATGCATAAAATCCGCAGTCTATTCATAATTTTCTAGCAGATGAACAAAATGTTCCTCAATGTCTGTACATATATTTTTAATTTAATTTTTCATAGCTCATACGTCGGCAACAACAAAGTAGAATTTAATTTCTATTTAGAGGAAATTAATAACGTAACAGATTCTGTTTGAAGCGTTCACCACGAGTCTGACACGACGTTAGAGCGCACATGGTTAACACGTTCACTATCACTCGAATTTCATGTGTTTCACGCAAGTCTGAGGTTTCAATATTAATTCAGAGGTATCAATAATTAGTTGCTTGGCAATAATGTTGGCACCTTATAAGGTAGGGGACGTTATTACTGTGGGGGTACCAATTACCTTGCCAATATTAATTACACTTTTATTACCTAGCTTCTTATAAAGCATAATAAATATTAAAAAAGAGATATTGAATATTTTTTTCATTAAAATCAATTTATCTATACGTTACATATCTCTTCTCGAATATCCATTATACGCTGTAAAAATATAGGTACAGTAATTTGTACACCCCTCGGTAATTGGGTCCCCCGGTACAATGTAGTTAATTTGGGAACGAATGAATTGGTACTGAGCGGTACTAATTTTACGACAATCGTTTCAAAACGAAAACAAAAAGTGTTAAAAAGTGAATCTAAAAGCCGAAAAATCTTGGCATTGTTTCGCGGATTCCGAGGCGAGGCAAACGGCCGCGGATCGTTTCCACGGCCCGCGCGGTATAACGACCCCGTAACCAGGAAGCCTGCGAAACGAACAATAAACATTAAAATTGCGCATGCGAGTCGCGCCGCTCGCGCTTCCGCGGTGATACATTACCGGCGAATCGTTGTCGCGATTCGCGCGGCGGGTTCGGTTTTACTTGCAAATTCTATTAGCCACTGTATTTCTCTGTCAAAACGTTACGACTCCTCGATTACAGGGCTAAATGTTCAGCGAACGCATACCGGTGCCGAACACTCTTTGTTCACGGTGGCGCCGCTGACTTCCCTGTAACGCTGCCCCGGCATTGTAGCAATGTCCAGTCTCGTCGACAAAAGCAACCCACCCCTTTTGTTCTTTCTTCATCTATTTCCCGATTATTCTCCACTTCCATTTTCCCCGCCCCTCTTTCTCTCTCTCTCTCTCCTCTTCACTCTCTTTCTCGCTGTATTTCTCTCCGTTTCTCTCTCTCTCGCAACCACCGACACCTCCGGGCGTCCTCTTTGTTTTCCCGTTTTTCGTTTCGGCGAATATTTACGCTATCGTAGGGCATCGTTTGTTACCTGCTGCGGCACGGCGCCGATAATTACATCGCAGCCGTTTGTTTTAACGCTAATAACAACCCGCGGCCCCCTCGAACGCTATCACTACACCACTCCCAACCCCCGTTGGTGGTTGTTCTGCCAGCCAGCTCGTGAATCCACCCACAACCAACGCGCACCCCCTCGACCCAGTCGCGAGCGCGCACACGCGCATACGCAGACGAACATCTATGCATATTTGTTACAGAGGTATTTAATCAAGCCTACAATAATTTTCCGGACGCCGATAAGGCGGCTATTCGACCCTTCCGATCATAATTAATTCCCATGCACGCGGCCACGTGCTATGCCAACGAATCGCGATTGCTTCCTGTTGTCGGTCGCAGTCGCGCGATATGCACCGATTGCACCGATTGCACCGTGAAGGTTTCTGCGTCTGAAACTTGTCTCTTTTCCGCGAAGCAATTTGAATCACGTATGAATCTCATTTAGCTGTGCGCTATACGTTTAGGGAATAATTAATGTGTGACAGTCTTAAATTACACTTTTCTCGAAAAGAAAGAGCACATGAACAGACATTTATATCTGCGGAAACGATGAACATTTCTACCCTTAAAGGAGAATAAATTTTAATGTTTCTGTAGTTGATAAATTATGATAATTCGCTGTGAAATATACAGTTCGCGTTGCCAAACTATACAACGTTTTCCTCGTAAATGCTAAGGAAAACTGGAACAGAGAACAGCACTGATTTTTATAAATAATATAACGGTGCACAGAAGTTTTTTCTATACACACTATGTTTTAAGAACTGAAGGTGACCTTCAATTTTTTACATTGAATCCTACATACTTGTTTACATGGAAGCGTGTATGAAAGTGAATTCTGTGATGTACAACCTTCTATGACCTTATGAGTCAATGACCTTCAGACACCCACAAGGTCAGAAACGGACGAAATATTTATACTGACGTACTTGCCGGTATTTCATATTGAACTCAACATGTAATCATCTGAATGAGAAATATTTCGCCTGGCATTATAGTTTTTCGTGGGCGGATCCCAACATGTAAACGTATTAAGTATTTTGTTTCCTCAGTATAGTGATCTTCATAAAATCGTTTGCAGCAAAGTATTGACGTCGGAACTGACAGGGATGTTGCGAACATTCAAACTCCCAATTACTGTGACATTATGAAAATATACGGTCGACTTGATGCTGTTTTTCTAATATATGCAACCCGAGCTTCGTCTTTATGGAGAAGATCAGTAACGATTGAAAAGTCAGCTATCATATCGTACTTATGTGTCTCTAGTCCTATAGAGCAGCGTCTCTCAACCTATCGTTCGCGATTGGACACTGAAACGATAGTTCTCACGTCACAGTAAATCAAAGACTATTAACTTCGAACAGAAAGATAATTAAATATTATCTTGGATCGTTTTCTATTTTTTTTTTGTTCATAACAATATATAAAAATGAAATTGGAGTATTTAGAAGAGAGTAAAGAAATTTGGACCAGCGTCCACTTTAGACTCAATTTAAAGGTCACAGTTAATTAAGAGCACTGTAAATATTTTCCACCTTCAACGATACACAGAATGTTTCTTTTTGCACTTTTTAGGATCTGTATTAGTATTGCCGCTACAAATAATTATTCCTGGCCAAAGTTGTTTGATCTAGAACAACGAATCTTATGATACATGATTCTTTCTCCCTCAAAGTCATTTCTTGCGGGTTTCCAAGGTCGTCAATATTTATTTTCGCGGCAACACTGGTTACTTATTTTGTGACGCTGTAGCATGCGTCAAGACGAGTTGAACAATTTGCAACACCGTGACCTTCAAACCACCTTGAATGAAAAAATCCTTAAAGGAGGTAGAACAATCATTTGTATTATGAACGACCTGTGGATTTTTCTACAAAATTAACCCTTTGCACTCGAAGCTATTTCAATTCGAAAACCAAACATTTTTTCTGACCTGGAATATTTCCATTCTATGTATACAAGAGCCGTCGGACCAATACACCCAGTGGAACTGAAATTTTTCTTTTTCAGTGGGATTTTGAAATTATGATCTTTTTTCATTTTATAACATACAGACAAATTTAATACTGTAAACAATATTTTCAATCGCTTCTCAGAGTCGTCGCTCGAGTGCTAAGGGTTAAAATTGTCTATGTTAATTGCAAGATGCAGTAGCTACACATATTTTTTTTAATAATTTTACCGAGTCAAAGATAATATATCTATACGTTTAAATTCTTCTAATGTCTCCCTTACAAACAGTCGTTACACACAGGCATTACAAACGATCGTAACACGCAACCATCGCGAACAATCAATTGTTGCAAACAATAATGCTGGGTCGCGACAGAAAGATTGAGTAGCACTGCGGTAAAGGAATCCTATTATCACGGTTAAAATGCGTGAGTTTATCGCTCGACGGGTCAAGCATCTATATTTTTCGCCGGGGACGTTTACGTCTTCATGAAGAAGCGAACGCCGTCGTTACAACTGTCCATTCTGTCGCGGTCTATTTCGCCGGAAGGTCCTATCAACGGTATCCCGCATTCCGAATGTCGCATTAGCGGCCGGCCGGGCGTTTTTGCCTTGGTATCGCGAGGTGTCAGGCGATCTTACTTTTCCGTGTTCTGAATCTTACTCTCGCCGTTTACGATCGTCCGCCCGCCGCCCGATAGCTCTATATGTCCCGCGACGTCTTGGAAGGGGTATGAAATATCGTTCGTTTGAAGATGGAAGCGTAAAATTTTACAATTTAACCGTCATCCGTTCCTCACGGTGAAAATTCACCTGTTTACTATTTTTACACACTGTAAAACGATTGGTCTCTTTCTGTTGGTAACGCGAGCCGTATCGACACTAAACCTACTGGCGCCTGTCGAATGAACGGTCTCAGATTTTTTATTTTAAATAAATCGAGCATAGACAGGATATCTCTTTTTGAAGAAAAAATAGAAAAAAAAAAAATGATATAGGCAAGAATCATACGCCCTAACTTCCTGTGACCTTATTTTCTAGGTGAACGCACCGATGCATCCTCCAGGTGCAATTGCAATTTATTCTTTACTGCAACCCAATCGATCCCTTTTACTTTTTATTCTGCCTATAAAAGTACTAATCCGTTGTCATCGAAATGTCAATGCTTCGCGATACATTTACGCCTCGAATTTAAATTATTCTGTGATTCCGCGAGAGCATAAAAGTGAGCAATAATCTTTTTCCATTCGTAATAATAAATTGAAAGCGAGAACCCGGGCACCGGGTTATTGACATAAGGGTTAAACGCGCTTAGCGTACACCGAGGAACACAGAACAGAACAGGAAAGGGGACGCAACGTCCATAAGGTGGACGTCCGACGTAAGACGATCGTTCGACATCCTACCTGTCTTATTTGATATCCCGGCTATAGAGTCGCCACTCGGAGCAGCAGGTCGAACATCCGGCGTTTAGCATAATTAAAATGTCAGTCTTATAATGTGCAGCGATGCCGATACACACAGCTCGGTGACGATTAAGGTTTAAGACCTGTAATGAGTTTTATTTCCGAGCAGAAACTATTTATAGACGCGCGCGTTCGTGTGCGTACGTTCGCGCGGATATATACGAGTGCGTGTGCATACCGTAACCCAGGAACTCGTTCGTGCGAGTATGCTAATTTTTCGTGGCGGGCCGCGCGACAATATTTTTATTCGGCGCAGCTTGTTTGTGCCCCCCAAAAAAGTGTATCAAGGAGAGCCTCTACGGTTTCCTGAACGTTTTATTCCGAAGGGATTGCCGGCGAAACTGGATAGGGCAAGGCTAATTATAAATGATAGTTCACCGGGCTTCATTTCTCTGATTATGCTAGCGTCGATCAACTTGGGTACCGAGAAAACCTGCGCGCGACGTTACTGTGATTTCACAGATAAGATGCGTCCGTAAATAGAAGATGAGCTTTGATTATACTGTATAATTGCTTTCGACAATCTCGGAAAATTCAATCTTATTTCCTAAGACACTTGATTAATAGGAGAATAGAGTAATAATTTTGTTGTGCCAAATTAGAGATTCTGAATAATTAATATCGTTGGTCAATCTTTCCGCTAATAATTCGATTTATAATCCAGAATGCGGGGGGTGGATGTGTATTATATTCGCAGTATTAATATCGAGTATAGTTTCACGTCGGAACTTCTGAAACGAAATGGTACGTCAAAAGTAGCTCAACTTCCGCGCGTAAAGGGTTCGATGTGTGTACTCAGCAGCTTTCAAAGTCTTTGTTCTGTGATATTCTCCCTGACGAAGACATTTCTCTCCAGAGTTTCTTGTCACGGGGTCGCCATCTTTGTTCAGTTTTATACTGGGCGCAAGCATATACGCTTTCATTTTATATCGTACGTTTGGAAAATTTTGTTTTCCGGACTTTTATCGTCGACGTGCAACAATCAATGGAAACGTTCAACCAACAAAGGAACCTGTACACACTGAAGTCTCGTTGGATTGTTTGTAAACACCAAAATCGTTGTTAGAAATCGTTGGTTTTCACTAACCCCTTATTCAAAAATTTTAGGCTGATTGTATCCGGCGTATGTTATACCAAATTTTGTTATTTTTATGCAGCATCACCCCTCCTCCACCCGTCCGATTCTACTACGATTTCCGCCCACCCTGTATATCAAGCACATAGCTGGTCTATGTTCAAGCACATAGTCTTTAAGGTTCTATCTTCGATTTTTATTGAGACCTCTAATTTTACTTTTAAATGAATTCATTCATTTTGGTAAATTTGTTCATTCCTTTTATATCGGACGTTTCGTATGCTACAGTATGTTCCAATCGAAGTAACTCTGGTGTAGATTTATCAGCGGCGCAATCTTAGCCATCAGCAGTCCGAGCCGTTCAAACGCCAAACCTCACACCTGTGTTCAATTAGCAGCACAATATTAATTTATCGACTAGAATTTGGTTACCGCGAGCAACAGATCGATTACCACGTTGTAACAATGCTGGAGCCAATAACCCCGGTTCTGGTCGTCCGGCAACCGACGTTTGCCAACAACGGGGGCCCCCGGTGTGTATCATTTAATCGAATTTCACGACGCACGCGGTCCCTGCATAATGGAGCCCGCGACGGACACGTGGAACGTCGGGAAAAAAGGAGGCGGTGCGAGAGCGAGTGAGAGAGAGAGAGAGAGAGAGAGAGAGAGAGAGAGAGAGAGAGAGAGAGCACGAAGGCGTCTCGAGATTCGTTTGGACGGTAAAAGGATCATAAATTTCGGCTTGTCCGAAGAAATTTAAACCGTTCCCGGTGTATGACGATCGTAACACGAAGGAGTAGCCGTGGTAATTGGCAGTTTGGCGCGGCGAAATACTTTAACGTCCCGCGCTAATTACCCAAAGTTAAGCGTCCGCTCTGTGCCAAGTTGCATTTTGCAATTCGTGGAGTGTAATCGACGCTCTGGGTGCTCGTCGCCCCACTCGGCCCTACTTCGCGAACGATGTGCACCTATGTGCACCTAGGCTGCGTTAGCTTGCACTCTCACCCCCCTCTCCCTATCTCTCTCTCTCTCTCTGTCTCTGTCTCTCTCCGGGCTTTAGGACATCGTATTCAAATGTAACTACGTGCTGCCAGTGACGGCGTAATATATAAACTTGTTATATGGAAATAGATGCGTGTTTTTACTGGCTTTCCACCAGGACCACGGGCCGGAGACAACTCGTCCTCGCCCCTCCCCTCCGCCGTTGCCTCTCCCTTTCTCTGGCAATGCGGTTATGCAAGTCAATTTAAATGGCTCGCCGGCGCAACCCTCCGTAGCTCGTTACCAGTTTGACGTTAGGTGCTCGCGTTCGACCCGATAACTGGCCTGCTAATTAAGCACATTAGACTTTTTGGCCTTGGCCGAGAGCAGATTAGTTGGCCAGATACGATTGCACCGACGATCGTCCTTACGGTTATCATAATTCCGGATCGCCGGACGACGACCCCCTCGATCTTGTTCTATCCGCTTCGCCGCAGAGATGCATCGGCTAATCAAAAACCGGTGCATACAAGCTGAGCGGAAGTGCAGGGGGAGCTCGGACCTTGATTCCTGTCCATTTGACACAGTTTTTAGGAGGACTGAGTAAACAGCGTGCGGATACGTCGCTTTTATTGGTTTGTGAACGACCTAGGCGACCTTGGTTTAACATGTTTGCTATCCGGATTTGTTTGCCTCCTAAAATTCTTATTAGACCTGCAGAACAACATTATTATTGAGAACATGAAAATTCTTTGCATATTGATTGACTGTCTTTGAAATACCAAATGTTGATCGTCACTTATGCGTGACGCCATCTGCACAAGTGGGCAAATTCACGTTATAACAATCAATCGATAAAGTACCTTATTATGAATCATGCAGAAGAATATTATCATTGGAAACTTACAAATTCTTTGCATAATTATTGACTTTCTTCGCATGAAATACCAAATGTTGATCGTCACTTATGCGTGACGCCATCTGCACAAGTGGGCAACTTCACGTTATAACAATCAATTGATAAAATACCTCATTATGAAACATGCAGAAGAATATTATCATCAGGAACTTACAAATTCTTTGCATATTTATTGACTTTCTTCGCATGAAATACCAAATGTTGATCGTCACTTATGCGTGACGCCATCTGCACAAGTGGGCAAATTCACGTTATAACAATCAATCGATAAAGTACCTTATTATGAATCATGCAGAAGAATATTATCATTGGAAACTTACAAATTCTTTGCATAATTATTGACTTTCTTCGCATGAAATACCAAATGTTGATCGTCACTTATGCGTGACGCCATCTGCACAAGTGGGCAAATTCACGTTATAACAATCAATCGATAAAGTACCTTATTATGAATCATGCAGAAGAATATTATCATTGGAAACTTACAAATTCTTTGCATATTTATTGACTTTCTTCGCATGAAATACCAAATGTTGATCGTCACTTATGCGTGACGCCATCTGCACAAGTGGGCAAATTCACGTTATAACAATCAATCGATAAAGTACCTTATTATGAATCATGCAGAAGAATATTATCATTGGAAACTTACAAATTCTTTGCATAATTATTGACTTTCTTCGCATGAAATACCAAATGTTGATCGTCACTTATGCGTGACGCCATCTGCACAAGTGGGCAACTTCACGTTATAACAATCAATTGATAAAATACCTCATTATGAAACATGCAGAAGAATATTATCATCAGGAACTTACAAATTCTTTGCATATTTATTGACTTTCTTCGCATGAAATACCAAATGTTGATCGTCACTTATGCGTGACGCCATCTGCACAAGTGGGTAACTTCACGTTATAACAATCAATCGATAAAGTACCTTATTATGAATCATGCAGAAGAATATTATCATTGGAAACTTACAAATTCTTTGCATATTTATTGACTTTCTTCGCATGAAATACCAAATGTTGATCGTCACTTATGCGTGACGCCATCTGCACAAGTGGGCAAATTCATGTTATAACAATCAATCGATAAAGTACCTAATTATGAAACATGCAGAAGAATATTATCATTGGAAACTTACAAATTCTTTGCATATTTATTGACTTTCTTCGCATGAAATACCAAATGTTGATCGTCACTTATGCGTGACGCAATTTGCACAAGTTGGCAAAACTCAATCGAACTCAAAATATATTTTTGCAGCCTTCTAAAGATCTTGCAGCCCTGTGTCGTACTATAGATGCTTTTTGATGCTTTTTTTGAATTATATTTGAATGAAACGATGATTTTGAAAATGCGGTAGGAATGAGCGTCGTCATAGTGGCGCTCATTGGTTGAAGATTAACAGACGATCGATTGGCGATGCAAGAACGATTATCCTAGCCACGGCATGCATCAAAAACGTTTTACCATCTTTTTTTTCCCGCGGCCCAGGGATGAAACGCTTCAAAATTCACCGGCGATTGAAAGTTCAGTATGGTGATTCGTGTCTGTTACCGCAAGAAGTGTACGGGTAAACTAGAATGTTCCCAAACGATGTTATAAATTCTTTCGTAAGTTCGTCGGGTCCGAAGAGGTGCAGCAGCAGATGCACGAGTGCACTTCCAGCCAAAAAACTTTCTTAGCGAAAGTATCCATGCACTTTCAAACCTTTAAAACACTTGCATTAAGCGAAGTTAAGAGCATGTAGCAACGTCATGCCATTCTTCGCCTTTCTTGCTAATTACATGAAGTTGAGACATACGTCACCCAACGTCAAATTGTTTACTAAAATAAATTTCTTTCATGAACAATTACTAGAATGTGAATCGTTATGCGTTTATGGCATGCACAGGTTTGCAAACTAAGAAGAAACGCATAAACTAACAAGAACTAATAACATTTTTATTTAATTTTTACATTGAGGGATCCCTTAAAGGAGGAAGAAAATGTATCTCCACTTCTGATTTTTATAAAATAACGTATGAACGTGCGAATTTGCATAAAGATCCGCAGTCTAGTATTTACTTGGAATAGTGATTGCTATGATGGGTTATAAACGAGTTATAGTAGAAATACAGGGTGTCCCAAAAGTATTGTACTTCCTTGAAAGGTCATTTCGAGTAACTTTTTCCTGTGCAGAAATGATCTCCGCAGCTTTGTTAATTAGTTATTAACGGAAAACGTGGACCAAGCAGTGCGCTAAGAGTGGCGTTGTCATTGGCTGAGCCGGAATCCGCGTCCTGATTGGTCCGTGTTTTTCATTAATAATTCCTTAACAATGCCGTGGAGAATATTTTCGCAAAGGGAAAAGTTACTTCAAATGACCTCGGGAATCATTCTTTTCAAGGAACAACAACATTTTTGGTGAACCCTGTATGCGAACGAGTCATAGCAAGCAGAACTATACGAACAAGTCGCTATAAATAGCAATGTATCGTGCACTTTTGTTTTCCCTGTAGTTCTAATTATTCGTTATTATAGCACTTGCCGGTGCAGCATTCGGCAGAAGGCAGCACACCCAGCAGCATTTAATAATGCATCGCGATAATTAATCTGACCTCATTAAGAGCACGAGAGATCTGGCTGCTCGCGTTCAGCGTCACCTTCGTTGAAACTAAAGTGTAACCTTGATGATGATGCCGCGGTTAAACGTCGGAGGATGAATGCGGTGCTCTCCCACCGCGAGGGTTTTGCGTTTTATGTGTCACTGAGTTCCTTTCACTAGAATTCTGTGATCATCTTTTTTCTCTCTTCCCCCTCCCCCTCCCCCCTACTCGTTACTCTCTTATCGGAGGAGCTCCTCTACTTTATACACCTGACCATTTATTAACGTTTATTAATGCGTGTATGCGCAATGCGGTACACGAGTCTTCTTCACACAGACGAAAAGCCGAACGAACTATCCTACCCCCGATAACGCATTTTAATCATTCGCAACAAAACTCGCCCCTCGTAACGGATTAGTGCAGTACACCCGTTAGCAGATTACCTGTTCGCAATAAATGGTAATTGGTGAAATGATAACTACGTAATAATTCCTCGGCTGTTGTTCGCGTAAAATGTAATTGATCATTTACTTGGATACGATATCGAAGTATGGAAAACGATTTCCATACGATATTCGATTTTTGAGAAAATAAAATTTCACATATTGTACACGCATTGGCTTTTAAATGATTGCTGCGAAGAAAATTAATTTTTCAACCCCCGAGCGCGAATGTCGACATACTGACGACATGTTGAGCGTTCATCTAATTCCTGCAGTTGTAGTAATGTGCAATTTAACATTTTATCTACTGGAAGCTTATTAATCCCCTGACACACACAAATTGAATGACATGTAGCCAATAGTTCCATTTATTATTTGACGTATCATTTGTGTAAGGTTAACAATGCATTTTCCTATAATTTCGGAACAGACATGTGTTCCGGGATTATAATAGACATGTCACGGGTAATATTTGCTGTTAATACTGATCAATACTTTACTCGAATGTGTACAGTATCATACATCATGGACACAGTCTTTGTACGTGAAAGGGTTAATTATTGAGCTGTAAAAGAAGCTCAATAATTTCCTGAAAATTTGTTGAATTATAAAATCCTAAAAATTTGTTGGATTATAAATGAAATTACTGTTGATCTTTGGCTTTAAAAAGCCTGTTGGAAAATTGCCAGTAAGTGTTAATTATACACTTACCAAAATATCAGTATTCAATTTTCGCATTATTAAATTATTTGGTGTATCATTTCTGAGGGAAATATTCTTTTTTAAAAAATTGTCGCCCACAAAAGATTAACTTGCAAGTGAGGCTCTTAGGGACCCGTGGGGTTTTTTAATATTTTGAGATATGGAATTGTGATTATAGTGACAGTGGATTTCGTCGAATCAGGATGGTTTCACTTCAAAATCGTCTCGCGTAGGTGGCAGGGGAAACACAGGATTCACGACCCCGTCTCATGAGTTATCGAGCGGATTCGAAATTTCTGACATATTCCGAATCTCGTGACAACCCTGGACCATGTAGTCGTGGAGGTCCTGTAAATTATTAATCAGTCTCTGTGCAGCAGCTGTTTAAGGTGCCTGCAACTTACGAAATCTACCGTGTAGAAGTCCGGCGAACATATGGGCTATGCAATTAGTCCGTCTCTACCGATTCGAGGAGCGAGACACTTTGTGTTACAGTAGTTTCGAGCTGTGCGGTTGGAATGGGTCGGAGTCTCATCATGAGTGGAGAACATTCGGCCACGTGTTTCCAATGGAATGCGCTCTAACAATGCGAGCCAATCTCTTTTCACTGGTCCCCAAGAGAATCTCAGTTTCCATTCTTGGCACGCGACATACTGAAACATATGAATTTTTTCATTGAACTTTTTCACTGCAACCATATATCCATTCTTCTCATCAACACAATTCCTATGGGTGCATTTTTGACGAAAACTTGATCATTTTATCATTCGTTGCCATCGAATAGCACTCTTTTTTTGCAGGTGTACATTTTTGCGCGGTTTTTTGCAATGTACTGAAAAACTTGTCTTAACAATCAATTAAATCGTTTTTACATCCGCCTTTCTTGTGTATTTTCCAGATCAAATTGGTCTAAAAATTATTCTATTCAAAGTCGTTTGGTTATTAATAAAATCATGAGAATGATACCTATTGAGTTCATATCTTGTTCTTGTGATATTGCAGAAGGATGATATTAAGTTCAGTTTACATTTTTGTAGAATTTGGAAAAGCAACAGTGCGCAGGACACGTTGCGTTTTTAAATAATAGAATTGTGTTTAATCTGTGTTGACGGTTTCAAAGTTACGTTATTTTACTTGGAACTGAATGCAGTCTACCTGTGAGGTCCAGATTCAAAGTCACATTGACAGTACAGGTTGTCAGACGATCACTTTCTTGCATTCATACTCATTGCGAGTCAATAATATACAGGTTGTCAGCTACTATTTTCCTCACTGTCTAGATTATTGCACTTTCATTACAATAATTGCATCCTCGAAGAACCTTTTCATAGATTCAAATATTCATGAATCAATTATGAAGAGCAATCCTCAGTTGTCCGGAGATCATTAGATCTTTTCAATTTTCTATTCATGACTGTGCCTCGGGGCACAACAAATCTTCTAACCAATGAATAATTAGTTGAAAAAGAAACAAACGAATGGATATGAAACAAGTGCCACTAAAAATATTTCCTGGTAATTATTTTTATATATAAATAAAATAACTGGAACATAAAATAAACGATTTACGTGGTGGCTGATAAATATTTGTTTTCCATCCATCCAATCTGAAGTTCGGATTACAGTTAAATACTTGTGATACACTATGGATGCATGTCCAATTTAAGTTATTAAAAAATAAAATGTTATATCAGGTTGCAACATAAATACGTTGAATTGCAGACTTAAATATGCTTTAATTTTAAAATGTAACTGTGATTAAACAAAATCCACTTATAGCCAACGGTTTTATAAAAGGATTTACGATTTCAACGGTCAATAATTTTTTTTTTAAATTCTGTACTTTGTTAATACAGGAGAAAAAATATGTGTATGCTCATCAGGAAAGTTTCTATTGTACATTTTTATAAAAATCTGTACTTTGTTAATACAGGAGAAAAAATATATGTATGCTCATCAGGAAAGTTTCTATTGTACATTTTTATAAAAATCTGTACTTTGTTAATACAGGAGAAAAAATATGTGTATGCTCATCAGGAAAGTTTCTATTGTACATTTTTATAAGAATCTGTACTTTGTTAATACAGGAGAAAAAATATATGTATGCTCATCAGGAAAGTTTCTATTGTACATTTTTATAAAAATCTGTACTTTGTTAATACACGAGAAAAAATATGTGTATGCTCATCAGGAAAGTTTCTATTGTACATTTTTATAAGAATCTGTACTTTGTTAATACAGGAGAAAAAATATATGTATGCTCATCAGGAAAGTTTCTATTGTACATTTTTATAGAAAATCGCACAATTAAATCTATAAAATCATAAGCAGTTCGGTACGTTGGAAATTAAAATTCTATACAAGTCCCAGGTCGGCTTAGATCGTCTGCTCGTGCTTTTGTCGCGCGATCAGGCGTCCGAGGGTTATAGTGATCCGTCGCTTTTGTGAGCAAGCGTATGCGTCCAGCGTGGGCATCTTAAATGAATTACGTGTCTGTCGACTGCAATATCCACGATATACCGTATCTGCATAGGGGCTCGATATTCAATCTTTGGACAGTTAATAACGTCGAACAACAAGTGAACAGAGGAAGACCTCGGGGATGCTTTGTTATCATCGTGTAGCCGGTTTTGCCTGGCTCGGAGTATCGACTTAAGTTGACAATGTCATGCGAACGCTACGAAATTTAATCGCATCGTATTCCATTCATTCCAAGCATAAAAATTGCAAGGGAAACCATCGGTCAAAATCAAACTGATTTTGTTTACATTATATTTCCATTTCTCTGTCAGATGGAGTTTATACGTATAGCGTGCTACTGACGAAGCCGTCGGAAATAATTTCTTTTCTCGTGAATTATATCGAAACATATAAATAAAATCAGTTTGATAACGAAAAAACTTTATCATGATTTTTTAAGAGAACGGTTGAATTTTTGACCCATGGTTTCTTCTGCACTTTCTATCCTTGTGACGAGTATGATCCTTATGATCCTTATGACGTATGATCCTTTTTATCCTTACGACTTTTCGACCTTGAAATTAATTTTGCTAACTGCGACAATGATGGAGTGAGAGCTGCGTCCTCCGAGCATGCATAACTCGGTTACTTTTACGAATTCAAACAAATCCTCTTGCAGGCTCATTTTTAAGGGCATGTGATGGTGGATCATAAGAGTCCTTTGAACGTCGCGCGGGTTCATTGTTGCGGAACAGAATTTCATCGAGCGGACGTTCTGCGCGGCCTGTTCCCGGATCAGCCACTCCAGAATCCCATTTCGGGCTGGACGGAAGCTGAGGATCCCGTGCTGTTCGTTAATAAAGAGTACTTTTGTAACGATGTTTCATTACGCAGGGCCCCGTTTCTTTCCGCCGGTAAGCAATTTCCCCTCTATTATATCCTTTTCGGCGCGATGGTGTTAAAATTGCTGCGAGATTCCTCGCTTTAAATTACCTCCGGCAGAAACGACAAGCAGGACCATCAGGAGCGAAAGGACGGTCTCGAGTGTCATATCGAGTCGAGAGAATCGAGGATTCTTGGAGGCAAAGTACCACTTTATATCTCCGCCCTTCCGCTCTCTCTCTCTCTCTTCCCCTTTCCTTCCCTCCCTTTTTCCCTCTTTCGTCAACCAGCGGCGCGGACTACCCGGTCGAACGCAATTCTGCAAAGTGCAATTTCTATGGAAAAACCGGCCGGTTGAGATGAACCGGATACAAAGCTGCCGGTTATGAATGGCTCGCGGGACTCGGCCGCAATGAATCTTTCGTTATTAATTTTCGTGATTAATTGTGTATCGCGCCTACGGATACTCACCGCTCGAATTTATCGACACCCGCGTATCTATTACGGACCCAGGCGACTATTATTTTGCGGTTGACGAAATTTAGTATTCACCGGCGAACCCCCAACCCCCAACCCGCCGCCGCCCGACTCCGTGAATGGCTGGATTAATTATACGAGTAATTGGAGCCGCCGGTGAAAAATGAATTTCAATGTTAAACGCCGTCGCGCATGTTAATCGGCCCCCCGTTTTCTGCCCGCGTCTCGTCGCGACTACTCGCGGGTGCCGAGGACTGAATAATTCAGCGTCTTCTAAATATTTCCACGCGCGGAGCTTTTCTGCGCGGAGGTTCGGCGGACGGCCGATTTCGTTTTAAAATTCGATGGGAACGGCGCGGTTAGCGGAAGAGCCCCGGCGCGTTAATCCGAAACGGATAACAAAAATCCGAGCGCCGCGGAATTTTAATAACTTCGCGATGTAACAATATTTCCTCGTGCGCGAACAATGGACCCACCCCGAACAACGTGTACAAGAGGGTATTCTCATTCCACGGGAAACGAAACTCCCCTACAATATGGCCAGTTTTCATAGACTTTCCTTTAGAATTGTGCCCGTAACGCGCCACTATTTTATTCGTTGTGAAATACGCGTGTGCACTATCTCGGATAAAATCTCGAATATTTGTTGTAGTGTACCGTGCGGTGTATTAACTCCGTCCCGCATGGGATGCTATGATTATTCAGCTATTATCAAGCTGTTTCAATCCTAATTATTTCGGATTCTCTGGAAAATGTAAAATCACCATTATTTTAGGACACCCTGTAGACATATGTAATAGAATAGTTTATTAAACTTTAAAGTGGTTTTTGAAGAGAACGGTTGACTCTAGGTCTATAGTTCCTTTTGTTCTTCGCGATGAGTACTATAGAATGCGATAATAAAAATTGTTGACCTTGGAAAAAGGGTCAAGGTCAATTTTGCGTTCCAGTTTTTAAACAGATCTCCACCGATCCAGAGATGCAGAATCGTGGTCACGACATATAATTTTGTAAGAGATATTTGATTCCATTTAGGCAATTTTTTAAAAAATATTTTTAATGTTATTTTATCTGGATTTATTTATTGGATAGCTAGGTAATGCCTTGAAAATACTGGGTCCATACGGACCCATTTCCCGATACCGTTAACGCTAGGTTTACGGGTCCCGTCAAAATGACAGGTTATAATATTTTTAATCTACAAATATTGAGATTGCGAAGATGCATCCACGAGGAATTGTTCAACAAATCTTTTTCGTTGGGTATATATTATATATAGACTACGGATTTTATGCATTTATGACAAAAAGGAGTAGGTGTAATTCAAAACAGTAAAAATATTAAAGTAGTTTAACCATGTCGATATACCATTTTTAACATATAAAAATTATTCATGAGCAAAATAAGTTTTAGCTCCTACAGATTGCAATCCATGTATAAAAATTTCATTTCGCATAAAGATCCGCAGTCTAATTATAAAATAAATGCTACATATTTGGATAGACAGATGCTCGTTATTTTTGCAAACTAACGTAAATTACATGTCAGTCCTGTCATCATGCCATCAGTCATGTATCGTCCAGGAGACATACCCTAGCCGTGTTATGTTTACACTGCTTCGTAGTCTGCTTCGTGGCCCCTCTCGGGGTACACAGTGGTGGGGATAACTCCTCGACGTTTATCATCCAGGCCTTGGCGACATATATCGAGAATTCGCTAGTAAACCTAGCGTTAATACTTTCCGAGACATTCGAGTGGACCGAATCACGCTGTTTACTCCGAAAACAATGCTAGCAAAGTATCCGTTACAATGAACACAAACAGAACAGTTCACGTTGCCGAAACGTTTGTGGAAGGCCGTCAGAGAGCTCCGAGAAAGAAATCTCGGTTGAAGAAAAACGTCGTCTTCGTCAGCCTGAAACCCTTGCAATCTCTAGCAATTCGAAACGGAACAGGTCTGAAGGGGTTAATAAACGGTCTCGCCGCTGCAACATAGAATCAGTCGATCGTTCGCTCAACAAACATCGGCCGGTCGGCGTGTAAAAGGAGAACGTCCCGAGGAATCTCGCGATAAATCATGGCATGACTCCGGCCGAGGTGTTTCATCCGATGTTGACGAGCCGGGACCGGACAGAACCGTGAAAGAGCCAGTGCAGAAAGAGAGAGAGAGAGAGAGAGAGAGAGAGAGAGAGAGAGAGAGAGTGTGTGTAGCCGTGAAAGTAAGTGGCCGGGATTAGTCGGTAAATTGCGAATAATAACCTCGGAATCGAACAGCGGGGAGTCGTTCTAACGCCGACGATGGTGGCGGTGGATGCTGCGTGGTGGCGACTTCTCTTGAAGAAGCGGACTATTTACCGGGGTGGTTGGATTGCGTGCGAAACGCCGTGTCCTGCGAAGGGATTGCCGGGGCTACGATAACAGGTCGACGAGCACTAGCACGGCCGGGAGGAGCGGAACGATATAAAGAAAGGGGGCCAATATGCGATGTGCCTTTGGCGAGCAGGAGCGAGAGGGAGAGAGAGAGAGATAGATAGAGAGGGGGAGAAGGAGGGAAGAAAATGGTAGGATAAAGAAGGAGGTGTGTAGAAGGAGCAGGAAAAAGGGAGGCGAGGCGACCGTGGTTTTCTTGTCGCCTCCATTCACGTGTCATCAGTCACGCGAGTAATGAGTGTCGGAAATACAAGGTTTCTTGAGTCAAACGGGCCTCCTCTCTATTTTCTTTCATTCTGCGATGCCGGGTCGGGGCCCTCTTTTTACGTATTTATCTCGAGCGTTCTCCACTTCTGCCAGGCGAACTTCTCCACGCTATTTATCATGGTCCTGGTACGTGCATACGTGCACGGAAAATAAAGCACACGTCTTCGGGACGACATCAACGTACCCGCGGTGTGTACGTACTTACGTACCGGGAGATGTTCGTCATATCTCGCGTAAGGATCTACCCGGGGATGACTTCACCCGCTGCGTACTCATCCGTACTTGACATCGCGACGCCTACCGAAAGATAAATGGATAGATGAACGAACGGATACGGAATAGTCACACTGTACACTATTTTCGTGACGGGCCGGACGCCGGAGATTAATGACCGGAGATTTTCGCGAACCCGGAGATTCGCGAGATTCGACGGTCCACAATGAACAAGAGCTTAGGCTTCTTACCGGACGGCCGGCGATCTTGATTCGCGACGTCGTAACGACGTGCCGGGGATGCCCACACGCAATTATGATTTGCAAAAATGTTGTGCAACTGGGAAGCTGCAAGCGCACCACGATCTCAGCTCTGATATGTTCGCTTCGATACGAACCCTTTGTTGCAATATAGAAGGAAACGCGAAAGATTATGAAACTTTGGGAATACATACTCGATATTTGTCAACGACACGGGTCTTGCCAGCGTCATGTATCGTCCAGGTGACCCAGCGATGTTATGTTTACGCTCCTCGGTGTCCCAGGCCTCTCGAGCTTCGTGGCCCCTCACGGGGTATCCAGAGTGGGGATAATTACGCGACGTTTATCATCCAGGCCTCGGCGACATATATAGAGAAGTCACTGTATGTGCACACGTAAATACGTGTTTCACGATCTTTTTTCGACCCTTGATAATTCGGGTATTTTTCTTTTGTAATTGTATAAACAACTGATACATGTTTTAACAACCGATTCGTTAAATAGAACAACTTTTGTCTGCACACTTTTTTCCTAGTTTTTATAGTATGCAAGCTATTAAGCATAGTCGAAAAATAGCAGAATTTTCAATGGCCGATTTCGCCCCCTTTTAAATGAATTGGGACGGCAACAAAAAATTGCGTAATGCATATGTTCGTATGCACTACATGTCCCCAAAGTTTCATAATTTTGTGAAATTATTCTAAGAAAGACAAAATCAAAATTTGTTGGAGAACAGCAGTATCACTACAGAATTTTTCAACAGCTGTTGATGCGACATAAAACCATTAAAAAAATATATAAAAACAAAAAATTGGTCTATGGAAGCACTGATATTACTTTAATCAAACAAGAAAGGGTTATACACCTCATCTTTCTACTTTAGAAAATTTGTCCCTGAAGAGGTTGAGAGTCGACTGGTTCCTCTTTGTTTCTTTCACAATTACTAACATTATAGAAGTGCTCCATCAGACATTTTTTCAATGAATTTCTCCATTGAAGCACTCATTACAATAAAAATTTTATGAAATCAGACCAGATGCAATTTCGTCATCCAACCAATAATATCAGTCGCTCTTATTACTCGATAGTTTTAGTACTCCATAAAGGAACATATAGTCCATATAATTTCGATTATTTTCACTTAAAAAAAAATAGCTTATGTACTTCAAATTCCCGTAAATATATGTACAAAATCTCAATACAAAAATATCTGAAAATCCCTTCTTTTTAATCTGAGAATCTCTAAAAAAAATTTCTAAAAATTGGTGAAAAGTGGCCGCCTCGAAGAGAATGAGAAATTTCCGAATGGTGTTAACGAGCCGGAATGGCGACTCGAGACGCTGAACTTATGCTCTCGCAGCATGCACCGGGTCCATCGCGAAAGCGTGGGCGTTTATTAGTTGGAGGCGTGGGTCCACTGAATTTGTAAAACAAAACCCTCTTCCATATTTGATCCGGCGCTTATAAATATTCATACTCTCATTGCCGATGTGCCTAGGCAATTGTAAGTCAAGGGATATCAAAGTTTGATGCGACGGTGGTCTACATATGTATGTATGTACGTATACAGATAACGAAATAGCCGCGAACAAGCCGCGCATAGGGTGGCCAGAAGGATCGCCGATATAGCTGCGAGGCCAGTGGTGCAGCACTTGACGACGAACCAGAGAGAGAGAGAGAGAGAGAGAGAGAGAGAGAGAGATGGAGGGAGAGAGAATGATAGAGATGGAGGGAGAAAGAGAGGGAGAGAGAGTGGTCGGACCATATTATAATGCAATCAAGTATAGGTGGATGCGCTCACGCGAGACCCCGTAATGAGCTTCCATGTTAGAGCACCGTGGCAGTTACTGGACGCGGAAGACTGGCCATCATTGTTTACTGCGTTCTCCTTCTATCCTCTAACAGCTCCTCCCTCATTTCTGGTCCCGTCTCTTCCACTTCCTCCTCCGCCTTCTCGCGCCAGTCTTTCGCTAATCTATTATTCCTGGCCGAGCTGCTTCATAAACTGCTTATCGCTCCGAATCATCCCATCGGGACGCGGGTAGCTGGATGGGACAAGACATCGCGTTAATCAGCTTTATCTTACCCTCCACCCCCTCTCTTTTTCTTCGCGCTGTCTCGCCTCCTTTCTTCTCTTTCCCAGAACCGTGTACCGACCATCGTGTTTCTCCTCGTCCTGCTCTTGTCTCTTGCTACGGTTCTCCTTCACTCTCTCTCTCTCTCTCTCTCTCTCTCTCTCTCTCTCTCTCTCTCTCTCTCTCTCTCTCTCTCTCTCTCTCTCTCTCTCTCTCTCTCTCTTTCACTCGGCGACTCTCTGCTCGTCCCTGCTCGCGTCTACCAGGCTCCATCGGCCCGTATCTTATTAGGACGCGATCGATAAAGTTCTTCTGCCCTCGACAAGCGCGTTTGTCAAAATCCCGCAGGTGTCTGTAGCAAACCGCGAGCTCATCACGTTCCCCGCCTTGAGCAACTGCGCGCCAGCGGAAATTGAAAGTAGCGTCGACCCTGCTGATGAAACCTGCCCGGTCTGCGCGACGATTCAACGTCATGGAAAATCGAACGGTTCACCGGCGATACAATACCGATCTGTTCCTCCTATAGTCCGTTGAACGCTTTATTAGGCTGCGCGTGTAGACTGCTCACACGTGGAACGGAGCTTTCTGTGTGATGAGTATTTTTCGTAACACGTTTGGTGCCGCGCGAGTCGCATATACCACCAGGAATTTTACGACGACAATTTATTAAAATTATTACTGTTTCCTTGACAATTGTTACTGTTGCTGTAGCTCATGTATTGTGGCACCTCAAGCCTTTCGAAGCTCTAGAAAACTAAACAATATACATTTTTTAATCAGCAGAATGCTTATTGGAGCTATGATATTTATTCCAAACTGGATATTACATCTAGACAACAATCACTTGTACAACGTACGAGTGACGACCTATGTAACACCACGTGCTAACCGCTCGAGGAACAAAACCAGAAGAAGGAACACACAGCCAAAAGCGACGCAATCTCACACACACACACACAGGATTGCCAACATAACACGTGGCGCGCGAATTAAATATACTCTAACAATTCTTTTCGAGCATATATCGTTCAACATTTGGTGAAAAATTTGATCACTTCACGAATTCCGGCTACTCTAATGGAAGCCAACCAATGCTTCTTTTGGAAGAAATTACCGAAACGTTTGTCTAAAAGCCGGAAAGCTCCGCCGGGTAGATAAAAAGGCGGCCAAGCGTCGGAATAGAAGTTTCACTTGGAATATTCAAAAACCCATTAGCGACGGCTCGTCTAAAAAGTGACGGTGCTCTTCTTCCTCATTTTGCAAAACGCACCAAGTAGCCTCGATGGTCCGTGCTCGAACCATTTATCGGACTCTCCTCTCTCGGAGGCGTTCGGTTTTCTGCCGATTCTCTCGGAAGCTTGTGGTCCGGCACGCTCCGCGGAGAGCAACGATCTCAGGTCGTTCGAGTTGGTTCGGTAAAAATTGAATTGTCGTCTAATCGCCTAATCGCGGTGCAATCCCTTTCCGCCGGGAGCAGCGGCGACAATCGTCCACGCGCAACAAATGAATCCACTTTGGCGCGATTCGCGGCCTGGCATTCAGGTCGCTATTAACATTAGCAGGGCGAGAGAAAAAAGACGGGGAAATCGTTCGGTGGCACAAAAGACAGATTATCCTGGTTCTTTGTGACGTGAGAAGAGCTGGGCGCCCTGTTCGTCATGGCGGCTGACAGTCGGTCTTTATCCGTTTCGAAGGTTCCGGAGCTTCTAATCCGTCGCGCATCCCCCATTTCTGAACGAAGGGTCTCCCTTTTGTGCTTGACCTTGGTCTCGTGCACTGTCCCGATGCGCGGCAGGTGTTACGATCGGTCCAGTTGCAGGAGACGCTTTCAACATCGGTGCCAACCGGTTCGGTAAAAAATGTTCGGCTAACTCGAGGTAGAATCGATTCGCGATAATAAAACCGCCGGCGATCGGAGTGCGCGAGCGATCGAGGATGACGCGGCCGTTTACGCGACCGGAAAAATCATCAGGGGAAACGAAACGCGGGCTCGATATAATTGCAGTAACATTTCGCTTTTATTCTCTCTGTCACGGGATTCGCGCCACGTCATCCCTCTAACGAGCCGACGGTATCGACCTCTCGGCATAATGTGTTTCAAACAAGACTCCGCCGGCAGAGTAACGAATGAAACAGTTGGTAAATCATCGTTCCCTGGCAACGCACCGTGTCATCGCGCAGACACATTTTTTTTTCATCGGTTCGTCGCGAAACAATTTGGATGACAGGTGCTTCGACGATAACTGCTTTCGTAATACCTACCCGCTCCGAAACGATGTATCGTTATAATGCGGCCGCGTGAGTTGCCCGGACGCTACTATACTTCCATCGAAGTCAACTGCTGAAGTGAGCGAGGACTTCGAGTTATTGTGGTTTGTTCTTTGTTGCTTTCTGTTGCGGGCTTACTCGCGCGGCGACAGTGACGAGGGACGTCACTTAAGCGCAACACGATGATTTTAATGAAATCTCTGTATGATAGTGTTTGCTGAAGAATATCCGACAGGGATTTTCTTTTGGAGATGTGTGCACGATTCTTTTGCGGTTTTATTTTATTTACCAGTTGCAGTCTCGTACGGGGTTCGTTCAGCTATACATTATAGGGATACGAAGTAATCGATAAATTATTAATTATTATTTGCATCTTTATTAAATTCACTCTTGTACTGGCTTGGAATGAAAATTCCTGGCGTTTTACAATTGAAACTCAAAGATAAAATTAATTGAGATATTAAATTCTTAAATTACACTTTTTTAGGAATGAAGAAACATATAGGCTGATATTTATTTCTAGAGGAGCAATGAAGATTTCTACACTTAGAGGTGAATTTTATGTTGTTGCAGTTGTTTAATTAAGATGAAACGCTGTGAATTATATAGTTCACAGTTTCAAATGGTTAAGTAGTTGGATAAATATGAAAATCAATTAAATCTGCGTCATAAATATCTTAATGGAAAGACATAATTGTGCTGTCAAAGGCGAAATCGATTAATCATCCGTTTTTTATATTTTGTTGTTAAAGCATTTGATTATTGCTGAACATTTTACATTTAGAATAAATTTCCTTAATAATTAGGCTTATTTTTGGCTCCTCCCTAGACACACTAAGTCGTTTATGTCTATTTTTTTTTACTGTTTTCCAAAAAGTCTGAAAAATTTTTTCAAATCTCTACCGCGATAGCGTTGTCAATAAAGAATAACAATTTTACTTGATTGACGGTAAACCTTTTCGTCATAATTACCGCTTCTAAATTGAACAAGTTATCCAATAGTTCAAGTTTTATGTGCATCAAAATTTCATGTTTCGATTCAGCTAATTTTATCAATCAACGTCTGCGTTCATTTCTGCCAATATTTCATGCACAAATTCAATTCTTCGACAATAGGTGTCTTTTCTAGATCGAAAGAGGAGAATAACGATTTATACTACTCTGAAACCGACAGTTGCACACGATTGCTTATAATTGCTAGTGGTGGGACAAATTCAATGGCATACTCATTAGTACGAATACGTACGAAATAGCGTGATACTAATTCCCGAGTATCATGCTGTGGTATCAAATGGGTATTGAAATAGCACGTCATTAGTATAGGCAAAATTAATCTGTTGTCGTCTCGTATAGCGTGGATGCAATGTGATTTCGAGATGCTCGCAGAGCCATCGACGAAACAGGGAGATTGTCTACCGGAGCAACAACGAAACACACATAATTTTGCATATCAAACCGACCCATGTTTCCCCGAATCATGCTCTACAAAAGAATGTATAATCCAAGTAATTTTGATTAATTTTGCTTTTAAAAATTCGGGCGTGCACTCAAAATACCGATAAATATGCCTGCGAAATCCCAATGCAAAAGGTCCAATAGTTCTGTCGGAAAAAATCCTAAAAATTTGTTTATGCCCGTGGTTGATCCTTGGGTGATCTTTCGGACCTGTGATGTTTTTGCACTGCGAGGTGCCCGCTAATTAACTAGTGCTAGTTCGAAGGACCACCTTCCAATGGTCGGAAGGAAATAAATGAATGGAATGCGAGAATGTATTAAACCAACTATAATTCAACTACTGAGGCGAGAGAGCTGCTGGAAGGAGCCAAATCCCGTCGAGGCTACAAACTAGATATCTAAGGAACTATACTGCGCTAGTTTGACTTCCAGAGCGATCTGCTTGGGAGAACGCGCGTCACCAGAAATCTAACCTCCGTTCTCCCCACTATTCTAGCTTTTTAACCCTGCTTCGGGGGTTTGGTGGGAGGATCTAGGGGCTGGGTGCTTGAAACAGGCCCAGGGCACGCCAAGGCCACACACGCTTGGCGACCGAACCCTGGGTTTTTCCAAACATCTGCAAACTATTCAGACTGCAGTTTCAAGCACCCGGATGCGCTGAGCCTAAGGGGCGAACGGTTTCGAGTGTTTTATGACAAGGGATGCATTGACGGGACCCAGGCACGGACGGTAACATTATTATCTAAGTGGCGATGACAGGCCCATCGCCGTAGCCAAACTACGAAAAGTCACGTACCGGGTCCGCTGGCAAATGTCAAGGCCCCTGCCATAAAACCGTCGCCCAACGCGAGCCCCTACAAAATTCTTGCGAAAACAGCATCGGAGACCAGGACACCCGGTCGAGCGACTTCGTTAGCTTGTCCATTAAAAAGAATATCTGTTCGGAGGGCAAAGTAAAAATGTCTCGCTGCAATACGGGGCCAGTCCATTGACACGGGGGATCCATTTGCGTGGAGAATGCCGGCATTGAATGCCGGGCGCGGAATTATTCGCGCCCAAAGAGTTGCCCGGTCCGGCGGCGGAACAGGGTCGTCTACGAAATGCATGACGCGGCTCTAGTCTCAACGATTTAATTAAACTACACGGACGGGTGGTTTCGCAGGAGCCGAAACCGGCGGAAAGCAGTCGGTAAGAACTCAAAGCCAGTTTCCGTTTCAGCTCCGTCCCGCGCCTCGCCCGCCGCTCCGCTCCGCTCCGCGCGGCGCCGTTGGGGGGGTGGGGGATCGGGCTTATCTCTTTGAGTCTGCTAACTGCCTACCGTCTTGCCGGGGCTGAAGTCCGTGCACGATTCCTTCTTTCCCTGCCGGGCAACGTGGAAGGAGTACTTAAAAGTTTTTACGGGCGCCCTCATTGAAAACGGAACCGCAAACGGGGAGGCCCGGCAGCGTTCATTGAAAGGAGTAGCTGCGGTCGCAACC
This sequence comes from Halictus rubicundus, assembly GCF_050948215.1. NCBI lineage: Eukaryota > Metazoa > Arthropoda > Insecta > Hymenoptera > Halictidae > Halictus > Halictus rubicundus. The sequence continues at coordinate 5,831,016 of NC_135166.1, forward strand.
GGCGCATCCTCACCCTTGATTCCGCTCCACCTTGGTCTTCCAGGGTCCGCCTCCTCGCGATTAGCGGGCGCGAGACTTCGACCGGTCAGATAAAGGCTAGGGGCAGACATACGAGCGGAATAGTTCATGAAAAGAATAGCAGAACCGGCCAGAAGGGGAAGACGAAGACGAAGACGAAGGGAGCGCTGGTAGGGCTGGCAGAGCCAGTGGCGGCGGCCGGCAGAGCTACGCTCCCGATAGCGAGGCAATGAGACGTCTTCGAAACGATCTAACAAAACAGATAAAAAGAAACCGGTTCGAGAAGCCGCGAAGGGTGTGGGGCAGAACCGCCTAAAGAGGGAGCGCCAGCTAAGGCCGATCCGGTCTTCAAGAGTCGTGAGTATCACCTCCGTTTCACTTATAATCATAATAAACTCGGTCCGCACACGGGCTACATCCACCACTGCCGGGGAACGTCGCGGCTGAACCAGGAAGGACGTGCCCCTCGAGCAGCGAAAAAACCGAGCAACGCCGAAGACGCACAGGATGGAATTGAAGTTGCGGTCGTTTCTTGCGAATGAGTTTGTTGCTCGAAACAGCGCGTTTGCGGGTTCCCTCGTTTACACCCGCCGCGACCATCATGCAACCGGACACCCGAGCGGAGCTTCCTACCTTTTTCACGAACGTTTTTGCTAATTTCTTTCAAAAGATACATACAGTGTCGTCTCTATATATGTCGCCGAGACCTGGACGATAAATGTCGCGGAATTATCCCCACCACCGCGGGGCATACCCCGCTACACGGCTCGGGTATGTCTCCTGTACGATACACGACGCTGGCGAGACCCGTGCTGTTGACATGTATCGAATTTATATTTGTCGAATTTTTAACAAACATGAAGCTCGTACTAGGGTTGTGCAGTTTCTGGCATTTTGTCATGTGATTGACTTTCAGACATTTGGAATAAACGTTTCGGCAATTTCTTTTAACACGTTCACTGCCATGTCACCCATATGTGGGTGACGGAATTATTTGTCCAGGTTTTTACGTTAATATATTCATTGTACCAAATTTGATTAGGATCTGTACAATTCAAGAAAGTTGGAGGACTACTCAATATCATATATTTAACCCTTTGCACTCGAAGCTATTTTAATTCTAATACTAAATTTTTCTTTCGTCTTAGAATATTTTCATTTTATTCATACGAAACTGATCCGATTTCCACATACAATGTTTATATGTTTAGCGATCTATTGAATAAAAATTTTGTGATGTAACAATTATTTTGTAATAGTATTTGTAATTTCTTTGAAATAATGACACAACAATTTTTAATGGCGCTTCTGAGTCACCACTCGAGTGCAAAGGGTTAACTTCTTTCAATTTTTATTTCATTAAATAACTTACTTCGATTATATGGAACTTTTGAGGTTTCTAGTTTCAAAGTGTTAAGAGAAACATACTAATCCCGATTGGAATATGTGTATACAGGGCCCGCTCTAGGGAGGGGGGGGGGGACAATTGCCCGGGGCGCCATTTTGGCATTGGCTGTAAGTGTGAGAAAAATATTGATGTTTTAAATATTCAATTAATAGAAAATTTCAGACTATCCTTGCCAGACAATTTTGCTAAAAAAAAAAGGTCATTTTGTTCAGCGCGGTGCTTGGTGCTTAAAAAGGGGCGGCAATTTGTTTTTTTGCCCGGGGCGTCGTAACCGCTAGAGCGGGCCCTGGTGTGTATTATTAAATGACGTTTACCGATGTCTTGAAAAATGCCGTGTTTTAAACTCGAGCAAGGGTTGCGCGCTTTCTGCGTTTGCGGATTCCCCGATTTGCAACCGCTGCGCCGGGACACACCACTCTTCGTCGCCTTTCGTTGTCCGATGCAAATTGAATGCGTACGAGCTGCATCTGCCTCTGCCGGCCTCTGTCTCTCTGCGAGATGCAGTGTATTTCGAGCGCGCCAGGATATCCACTGTCCACTGCAAGGCAAAACACCGCAAGGGACTCCTGTCATCGATTACACGCAGGTTCGCGGTCGATCGCCGTTTTACCGCTGCTACCCGAGATGTACGCGAACCGAGGGGGGAAAAAAAATTTCTGTCCACAATGTAGCAAGCGAATCCACGCTGCGAGGACGGTATTTATTACACGCGCGCTGCCGGGTTTTTGCCGATGAAACTAATTTCGTGCCCGTCGCTCCGCGCCGCACCGCGCTGATAGAAGGTTACCTATCGCAATTTTCAGCGGTGGCGGGTCGTGCCTGCGGTTTTCGGTTTTCTCGGCGCCTTTGAGCCGCCTTTGCACAACTTTCTTTCGGTAATGGGCCCCGGCAGTGCTCCTTTTTTGGCGAACCGATGTGTGGGAGACTGGATATTACGGGTACCCATAAGTAATCAGTTATTTGCAAAGAATTTGTTCTGCCTTTAGTTCTGTACCGATCGTTGAGGAGGAAACACGTACTCTTTTACGGTTTTTGGTAAAGCAGCCTGTGTTCAAAATATTCTAAAGAGTATAATTTTTTTACAACCCTGTAATCAAATGGCGGTGTCTGTACCTTCCGAGGATCATATTCGTCATTGCATACTTTTTAATTTTCATGCGGGATTTAATGCAACGGCAACAACAAAGAAAATTTGCAATGTTTATGAAGATGTATTGAAGGCCAACAAGCGTCAACGTTGATTCAGAAGGTTTGCTGCTGGTGATTATGATCTCTCCGACAGGCCTCGAAGTGGACGAGCAGTTGAATTTGATAATGACACCCTAAAATCTCTAGTGGAAGCTGATCCAAAATTAAGTATACAAGAATTATCGAGAAGCCTGGGGTCCACATGGTCAACTATACAAAGGCACCTACACGAAATGGGAAAGGCATATAGGCAAGGAATACGAGTACCGCATCAATTATCTGAGACCAATAAGAATATTCGTCGATCAATTTGTACTTCATTGCTATCCAGATTTCGTATAGATCCATTTCTTAGCAGAATCGTTACCGGAGATGAAAAATGGATTCTTTATGATAACATAAAGCGTTCCAAGCAATGGCTTTCCGCAAATCAAACCGCAATATCAACCCCTAAACTTAGCTTATCACTTAGAAAGGTGTTACTGTGCATGTAATGAGACTGTCGTGGCATAATTCACTTTGAGTTGTTGAAACCTGGAGAAACAGTTACTGCTGAGTTGTATTGTCAGCAATTACAACGGCTGTATTCAGAACTATTGAAAAAGAAGGCATCTTTCAGGCATCTTTCTGACAGAAAATCTGTTTCACGAGTGAAGATTGAACTGTGAAGGGCTATAAGTCACAGGTAAATGAAAAAAAAATGCCCTATTCAATGGAAATTTAATTGACATTATTTAAAAATTATCTGAATCATTTTCTTCGTAAACAAAGTATTGATAGAAATTAGTCAGAAGGGATAATGGATATTCCATCTTGTTTTTTAAAATGGACAGGCATATTAATTTTTCTCGTTTGAATTACCTCAATCAAATTAATCACAATTTTGTATATCGCGCGAAGAAAATCAAATGAATTTTGTGCGTGTGGATTTCGTAAGAATGACGTATAGAATTCGTTCACCGTGCAGGTGAATTGTTATTTAGGACACAGCACCGACTCAAGTCGACGGCGACTAATCGGGAAGTGACATTTGATTATTGTAATTCGTTCACGTAGATCTGCAATTTGGAAACGTTTCGCAGGTAATGAAATGTCAATTTCAGACTTTCGGAAGTTGCACGAGATTTAATTATTGCCAGTCGCCGTCAGCGTCTCAATTCCCACTAAATTTCAAATGGAAACTATTAAATCGATTAATAGTTTGTGTCTGTCGCTGTGCCGTTGATAAACTCGGCCGAGTGAACATGTCCGAATGCGAAATATTTAAAAGTTTCCACCTCTCGTCCAAACCCTCGGTCGATTCCAATTAGCCGGCGACGGTTATTAAATTATTTAATTGCAAACATTGTTTGTAACATCACTGAAAATCAGAATCGATGCAAAATATTCGACCGTGTTAAAAATCTGACATTTTATTGCAAACGAACGCGTATTAAATTAGAAGAAAAATAATTGTGTACAAATCATTTTATTATCTTTTTCATACTTGTAAAGCCTCGCCGTCTCCACACGATGTCTGGTTTGCGTAATCTCGAAACTGTTCCTCGTTTTCAATTAGAATTTTCCGGATTCGCTAAAAATAACCAGTCCCGGGGCAAAACTGCGCTAAACTCGCCGTCTCATTCAATCTCTGCACGGTAAAGTTCGCGCACCCGGAGATTTGCAACCGCAATCACTGCTGTCCTTGGATCACCTTGGACCCAGGCAGTTTATAATTTTCTCCTGCAGTGAAATCGAATGTTTCCTTTTTCCGTCTCCTGCGACGCCACTCGGGACTGTCTCTCCTCCGAGCCTTCTCACTTTTACCGTGCAGCCGATTACGCTAAGTATATTGTTTCTGAGGTCGACGTGAAACGACTTGTCTAAGCAGAAATTATCTAGTAAATGACTCGTTGCGACGCTCGAAAGTAACGTCTAGTTTGCCAACGCTGCAGACAGGAAGACCTCTGCAGGCACATCATTGGACATAATGTCAGTGTAATGTATAAGCATCAATATCGTTATGTCCGTACAAATGGCAGTGTCATCTTGGCGAGCAACAAACGACTGTCTCAATTTTTACACTTAACACGACTCGGTTATCTTATTAATATTTTATCCGGTAAAGTCTCTGCTGCACCTGAGTGCATTTTGGGATAGAGCGATCGTCATATTTATAAATAATATTTTATTTTACCAGTGCATAATGTAAATTTATCATCTTCGTAAAGACGAAATAATTTTGCACGGGCAATGTGTACAGTGGATATTTGTAAATAACGTTTGCCAGTAACACTGTAATAAAGTAAATTTATAATAGCTAGCTTAACATAATGTGCACACCTTGTACGTGTACATACGTACATTATTAATTGCTGATGGAAAATTTATAATTATAATTATGTTACAAATAGATGTACTAATGTGAATTTCAGTGGTAAAGACCAATGTAAATTCACGGAATAATATAGGAAAGATCAAGTTAATATTAATACTTGTATCGTAAGTGTTATATAAAACAATATAGACACTGTTCAAAAATCAAAAAGATTAAAGTTTTTGTACTTTGAATTACTCATTAATTTTTCTTGTTCATGAACGAGAACTGTTTTGCGATTTTAAAAAGAGTTGTATTAGAAGACGCAAGAATTTTCAAAATGGCCACGAACATTCAAGAGCCGCGACATTTGCGTGTGCAATAAATTGAATCGAGCACGAAGAACGCAGAAATAAACGTTCAGAAACAGAAGAATGCAGTCGGGTAGGAGGATTAGGAATTACCGGTGGTTCGATCTAATATGTGCACGAGTTGCACGAGCAGATGATTGCGCAACGTGCAGCGTAACGTGGCTGGAAACAGCATGGAGGGTTCATCAGCCCTTGTCAGCTTCATGCACGGACGTTCCTCGGCAGATCGATTAGATCGACACGCTGTCTTATTTATATACGCCCACATGTGCGAATACCAGTCCGTTGCCGTTTCTACATTCTATCGATAGTGGTCCCTTGATTTATGGTACCACCCACCAGCGGCTTTCGATCGCATAAATTATTCAATAGCGAGGAGGCGCACACCTGTAATGGAGCAAATCAGTTACGTGTAAAAGTGACGGTCACGGTTGCAATTATTTCGCACGGATCTTACCGTGATTCCGCGAAAGAACCGCGAGGCCGGTGGACCCAATTAATACAACCAGCTACCTGTAACGTTATTCTTGTTTTATTGCTGCCTCGTTAATACGTTCCGATACGCTCCCGGTGAAATTGAATCGCTTTATCTTCGGCCTGTTTCGCGATTCTGCGTTCGACTCGCTGCCTGTCGACTCCCATGCGTTGCACCAATTGACAAATGGCGTTCAGAATCTTACCCAAAAAATGGCGGAAGTCTGCCGTTCTTTACCGTTGCTATGAAGATAATTTAAGGGGGGATTCTCGTCTAACTGGTACACAAAATTTCTTTTTTTTTCTCTGCATTTCTTAAAAATGCAGAACCTTAAAAATTCTCTCCCAAAATTTGATGCTATTTAAAATGGTGTACAGGATAACTCAACAATTGATTGACTAATCTAGTTCGATCAAAGCTAATTTTGTCCCTCGTATATTTCTCTAGGGATTAATCTAGGGATTCTCTAGGGAAAAGTAACTCGTAAAAATAATAATAATTAAGTAATAATTGCAATAATTTGTGCTTCTATCAGCAATTTATTCGACTCGCGAAAATTACGCCTTTAGAACGAATTAAAGTTCAGTTTTAGGGGTTAAAATATTTACCGTCTTATCTGCACGCAACATGATCAAAATATTTGCGTCTATAGTCGAAGCAAGTGCTCCGAAATGGCTGAAAATTTCCGCAGCAACATCAGGCCGTTCCCGCTTAGTTCTCCTTTTTCACCGTCTGCCGTGCGGCGAGGAGTTATTTTAACGAGATTAATTAAAGTGGCATACGAAGCTCCTGACAAAGGACAGTGTCTTCCTTTAGCGCATTCATTGTAGTCTTAATGGTAATTTCGGAATGATGTTGTAGCATTCTCTTTTGACAATGGTTTCTTGTTCTCGTGCTAATTACAAAACCCTCCGCGCGATTCGTTGTATAAGGACTTTCTTTGATGTTCCCGTAATTCCAGCGAATGTATAAATTGCATCGTTATTTTTTTCCCCCCAACGTGACTCCCTCCTTCTCCCTTACAACTCTGAACATGTTCGGAACTTTCCTCGCGTTTTTACTTATTACAATTTTAATTTACGCTCAACGGTTACACTCTCCAAGCTCCTTTTCCTTTATTTGTGTTTTAAAGAGTCGAACGCAAAGGCAAATGTAAAACAAGCTAAAATTGAAATATCTGGCAAGACGGATCCGCGTCGGGGAATATTTACTTCGGATTTTTAAAGGATGCTAATTTATTTTACAAACATGACTGCAGACTCGACGGATAGAATTTTAGAGCGTTAATTGAGATTGCTTTTCAATTGAAGTGAGAGGAAGACTTTGATGGAATATTTTTGGAATACCAATTTTCCTGATGACTCGGATATTTTACTAACTTGAAATAAAAGATTAATCGTATTTTGTTAACACAACCTGAAAACTGGTCACGTGTCTCTTAAGTTCCATCATTATTTTCTAAACGCCCTGCATTATGGTATTAGAAGATCAGATCGCAGATTGTGTCTGCAGATGACATCATACACTAGGCTATTCCACGGCTGTATGATTTTATGTCGTTAAACTTTACCTGAGGAAGCCAGCAATTTTCAACTTTTTTAAATATAATTCTGTAGATTTTGGCGAGAAAATTCCGAAAATCCATGTTTCAACCGTAGGAGATCACTGGTTCAAAAGTTATGCACATGTAAAGACAAACCAATACAATATTTTGTGCCTGAAGTATAATCGGATTTCCAGATGCCGAAATCCCACCTAATTTCGTATCATCCAATTGGATCTTGTTGAAAAGATCTATGACCAACTCAAAACGCTGAAAATCGCACATCTTTTCACACGTATAACTTTTGAACTAGTGATTTCCTACGATCGAGACTTGCATTTTCAGCATTTTCTCACCAAAAAATACAAGATCCCATTAAAAAAAGTTAAAAATTTGTGGTTCCGCGAGATAAAGTTTAGCCTTTTACTGTTTCGTATATTCTTCGAACGTCATCTGGCTCTGCCGCTTGACAAGCACGGTCGCAGAAGAAATTACAAGGGAAAAGTTGGAATATCGAAGCGCGTCGTAACGAACGCTCACGAAACTATTTTTCAGCCCTAATAACGTGTCCCCGACGGACTCGTCAGACGATCCCCTTAACGAAACGCGATGTTCTTCTTCTCCCTAACACAAAGAATCCAATTCAGTCCGTGCAGTTTCGCGCAGTGAAACCACAAACGTGGCGGGGTCAAACAGAAGACAATGCGCCTGAAAGTTCGCCTCTCCTTTAGAGAAACTTTGTCTTTGTATGCGGATCAATTAGACCCAATTCGTCGAAGTTCGTCTCCGCGACAGTCAATCCCCGCACAACAGTCGTATAAAGTATACTGTGACTTTTCCGGAGCGACGAAACCATAAAAGCTGCTCTACCGTGTGGCGTTTGATAGTCGCGTTTCATGGAAATGATCGTGCATCCAGGTTTACTCGACGATCGAAACCTGTTGGTTTCGTGATGCTACTCTCACCTGTCGTCAAATTAATCTTACGGGAACACGACCATTCTCCTTTTCCTCGCATACGATTATTTCTGCTGTTATTGGCGTCGCCATTATCTATTGACGGTAGTTTTTGATTTTTCTCTGTAACGATAATAAGCAAGGGTGGTGTCCTACTCAATAATCAGACCTTGTTAAATTTTTTAAATTTGTCAGTACAGTGCACCAGATGACAATACTAAAGAGTGCTTATTACAGGTAATGTTGTGTGTTATTCTAGCATCACGATTGAACTGCGGACATTTACGCATTTTTAACATAAATGAGTACGTATAATTTAAAGAAGTAAATATACAGTGAGTTCTCGATATATGTCAACAACACGGGTCTTGCCAGCGCCATGTATCGTCCAGGAGACATAACCGAGCCGTGTTATGTTTACACTCCTCGGCGTCCGAGGCCTCTCGAGCTCCGTGGCCCGCGGTAGTGGGGATAATGCCGCGACATTTATCATCCAGGCCTCGGCGACATATATAGAGAAATCAGTGTATTAAAAAAATGTAAGCACATCAATTAGTTTCAGCTTGATACAATAATGGAAACAGTAGAGAAATTTTTATTTACTAGTATTCTGCCTTGTTACTTACTCGGTAACGATGCACATACAGACGATGAAAACTTGTTGGCTTTGAGACGGTGTTTTCCGGTACGGTTATGTTAATATTCAAGCTAGCGTTATTCTAGCATGAAGACTATCAACTCAATAGATAGACATGCCATAAACCTTCACGTTTTATGAATACTTTTGTATCTCATACTTCACTGTACACACGATTGAAACTAGTGTACTTGCTATCCTAGCAACACGATTAATGTCCCATAAACCTCTACGTTTTATGAAAATTATTCTCCAACGTGGTTTGTTATATAGACGACCGAATGCATCGGAAGCGTATTCTCAGCTGTCGTCAAATTAGTATTGCTGATAGTATTGTTCCAGTGTATTGTAACTCAATAGTGATTGATGTGCCATAAACCTCCACGTTTTATAGATTGTGCATCCCGGTTGGCTGCACGGATGATTGAAATTAGTTTCGTTTCGAGATGGTGTTTCAACTGTCGACAAATTAATACTGCAGTCGGTGTTGTTCTGGCGTTCTGTCTTGCAACTCAATAGCGATTGACAGTCGCCATATACCTCCTGATGCGTCACGACAGTCAATGAGTCCGCTGCGGGACTCCCTTGGGCCCAGTACCTCTGCTGGCTCTTTCAAGGGTTAATTTCACCCTCAGGCAAGTGCGAACTCGCTTGTTAACTGTGTTGCTACTCCATTAGTATACCCTGTTATACCGGGGATATCGGCTGAGACCAACTGTCAATGCATTCTCCCTATTTGTGCCCCTGAGACCAATTCTTTCCATAGTTATCTCTTCTAAAACTTCAAGGTCATTGACGATTTTCTTCTAAATGGGATAATGTACTTTTACTACTTCAATATTCAGAGGAACATAAAGTCGACTTCAATCATGTTCAACCCTTAAGTGCATAGGTAAACTAAATATTACATGAATGCATACATGGGGTCCATTGTGGACCCCACTTATCTAATTCCTTGCTAACTTTGATTACAGCAACAATTTATTTCTGTAAACTTTCTGTAAAACTGTAAAATTTCTGTAAACTAAAAATGGCGCGGCTAAAAATGTTAACACAAAATCCAACACTGGGGTCCTTTGCGGACCCCACTCATGCATTTAAGGGTTAATAATCTCGTAAAATGTTTTATGTCATCATTTTGAGACAATATAGAATTTAATTTTAAACAAAACAACATACTGCCAATACTGTGACATTCAAACAAATAAAAAGTGACATTCAAGTGACATTCGACCACGTTCAACCGTTGACATTCAAATGACCTTCACAAGATTTTGCGGTATTCCTGAAGGAAATAAGATGTGCTGACAGAATACTGACACTTCCAGTGTAGAATATAAATTTATGCTTTCAAAAACTTGGTAACAAGTTACATTCACTAGAATAAATAATAAGGAAGTTTAAGTCTGATTTCAAGGCCTCTGGATTTGTACATTATTTTTAACGTTGTGTTCGCATGAAACGAGAAGGAAATTATCATGTTTCTCACATGTCTTCCTCCGCTGCAATGAAGGGATTTGATACGGGTCCAAATCGACTCTCTGCATCATTGTTAGACTGTCCGCCTTTCCATGCTGAAAACAAGTCTAAGAGGAGCTGGTTACCTGGAATATTCTGCAATAATATTCAGTCTCATTAAACACTCTAATTAGTAGTATACGTAGGAAAGTGACTGTGCAGCCCCGGCTCTCTTCTCTCCCTCTCCCCCCCCTCTCTCTCTCTCTCGCTCTCTGTGTGGGCGTTTGAGATTATATCTACGTCTAATAAGCACGTTCAGTAACTATCAGCTTTCCTACTTACCCTTCAGAGTCACGACAGCGAAAGATTGATCACCGGGATTACTCGAATAATATTCCCGATACTAATTAGGTGGTACAAGAAGCAGCCTATTAATCTGGCCGGAGTTTCTGTAAACAATTGCGTTGGTAAATGTGTTGAGTAATTGTTATTGACTAGCTTTTATTACGGCGGACTGGGACAGGATTTTCCCATTCCATTCCGAAAAATTCGACGTCCCTTAAAAATCACGCAAACCATCCGACAACGTGATTCACAATAATTATTGTTTTAGTCTTCTCGAACATAATGTACTGCAGTTAACTAAGGAACAATGGGCGAAGGAACAATGGAAACGACTCGTTCAATTGGACTGATACATGATTTGCAACCACTTTACTCTTGCAATAATGGTATAAATATATTTTCTTTAAGACACGTGGCTGGATTGCATCTAGTTAATACACAGTTTATTTGCACTGTCAGTAACGTAGAAAATATTTATTCATTTTTTGGAAATACGTAGTTTGATCCAATGGTCAGATTTAATTGCTCTCGCACATATTTTATATATAAAAACGAATCTTCATCCACAGGAGGATCAAATTGTAAAATTAGAATACACAAGAGTAACAAATACTCTATGGACAAAAATGATTAATTAAATATGTTCCACTTACACAGATGATTTTTCATGTAAAAGAGATAATTCTTCTTCAATCAAATTGCAAATGTGGATCGCCCAGGAATGATAGATAAATGATGCATAAAAATGTACTGTAGCGAACACTAATTAAATATGTTCCACTTAACAAGATGATTCTTCATCCAGGGTCACGCTGCTCTCAAACTGCGAAACTAGAGCACAGAAGAAACATAAACATTTTATGCACGCTAATATAATCTAGTTCGCCCTAATTAAATACATTATAGAGATGAATGCTCATCCGTAGGGTTACCCGGACGATCATGCTGCAAAACTAGAGCACGCGAGAATCACACAAACATTGTATGCACAAGAGTATGCAACGTCGGAGTATAAAACTCACGGTCCAGCTCCCGCGGATAAAATCAACGAATATCTCGCTGACATTCAGACAAATGAAAGCCACCACAAAGGGGAAGATTCTTTTGCGTTCGCAGCATCTATCCGGCCGACCTGGATTCTTCCCGAAAACTTCTTTTCGCTCATAGAGAGTAATGAAATTGTCCAGATGCTTCCGTACAAATCTCCCGCGGGAACGCAGAGCCTCATTACAAAGGTAGCCACGAAAAAAGCATACGTACGATTGTTACTTTTTCCCAGCTTACGTTCCCATCTTTAGAACGTTCGGTGTCACTATGCACCGACGTCTCAATTTTTTAACACTAGGTTTACGGGACCCGTCAAAATGACGGATTCCAATATTTTTAATTTACGATTATTGAGATTGTGAAAATCCACCTACGTGGAATTACTCAACAAATTTATTTCTTTAGCTATATATAATCTAAAAAATTGCTAAAAAACTTGATTAGACACATTCTTCTTATTATTATAAAGTAATGTAAAATATTCGCTTCTAGTGCTCCGTAAACCTAGTGTTAATCGAACCCGCAGCCGAAGAACCAAGATTTACTTATCGTTCCTTTAATTTTCTGGAACTTCACAGATCCTAAGAAAATTTCAAATTGCCTAATGCCGTATAGAACTAACGTTGCAAAGCAATTTTTAGCGATTCTAATAAAGCTACTTCAAAAAGTCAAGATATGTAATAAAAATATTATAGGTGAGATAAATTGTCCTAATTTTGGGGTCAAAATATTTTCCAGTGTAAATGGTTAATTATTACCGAAAGCTGAATATATGTTGTCCATTTTTACCATTTTTTGAGACTGACACACAATCTAATGCTTGGAAAGAAAATGTTTTTGGAATGAAATATCTTCCAGTGCAAATGGTTAATTATTACCGAAAGCTGAATATATGCTATCCATTTTTACCATTTTTTAAGACTTTGACACACAATCTAATGCTTGGATAGAAAATGTTTTTAAAATAAAATATCTTCCAGTGCAATTGGTTAATTATTACCGAAAGCTGAGTATATGCTATCCATTTTTACCATTTTTTAAGACTTTGACACACAATCTAATGCTTGGATAGAAAATGTTTTTAAAATAAAATATCTTCCAGTGCAATTGGTTAATTATTACCGAAAGCTGAGTATATGCTATCCATTTTTACCATTTTTTAAGACTTTGACACACAATCTAATGCTTGGAAAGAAAATGTTTTTGGAATAAAATATCTTCCAGTGCAAATGGTTAATTATTACCGAAAGCTGAGTATATGTTGTCCATTTTTACCATTTTTTAAGACTTTGATACACAATCTAATGCTTGGAAAGAAAATGTTTTTGAAATAAAATATCTCGCAGTGCAATTGGTTAATTATTACCGAAAGCTGAGTGTATATTGCCCATTTTTACCATTTTTTGAGACTGACACACAATCTAATGCTTGGAAAGAAAATGTTTTTGAAATAAAATATCTTCCAGTGCAAATGTTTAATTATTACCGAAATCTGAGTATATGTTGTCCATTTTTACCATTTTTTAAGACTTTGACACACAATCTAATGCGTGGAAAGAAAATGTTTTTGGAATAAAATATCTTCCAGTGCAAATGGTTAATTATTACCGAAAGCTGAGTATATGCTATCCATTTTTACCATTTTTTGAGACTTTGACACACAATCTAATGCTTCAGGAAAAGCTGGAGGAAACTGTTTATGAAGGAAAAGGTGTACAGTATTTTAAAAAATCCTCGGTCTCAAAGGGTTAATGGCGCCGCACGATTCACCCTGTTCCCCAGATACCCCGTTGGCGCTAATAGTCACGGGGTCCCCTGAAAATTCGTCTCCCCATCGTCCCGTCGGTGTCTCCGCCATTCGTTCGCTGTCGCTAGCCAAAAGGAAGCCCGGCTTGTCTGCAAAGCGGTAAATAAATCGATGGATAAACGGGTCGTCGCTTGTACGCGCGTGCTGGAGTGCTGGTGCATAAGAAATTTATCGACGCGTTCTCGGCTATCACACTACGTACACCAACATCTACCGGGTGCCCCTGAAACGGGCTGTCAAGATTTAGAGCTCGCTCCCCATGGATCACACGAACGCCTCCTTGTTTCGACATTTTGTTGCGCGTTGCGTACTTGGCCGCGATTCTCAGTGAATAAATCGATCTTTGCTGTACGCCAGAAGCGACTGTGCTGTTCCAGAGCATGGTTCGTTATGATGTCTGCTTATTTTGTCATAATTGTAGGTCCGAACTACAGCCTCTTCATATCTTTTAGCTCGTGCATTTTTAGCAGGATTTGCTCAATGCTGAATTTATTTTGAATTTTTAAATGATAGAATTCATTTTCAACACGCTGTATATTGTCTCAGTGTATAGTGTTTTGAATGATACATGTTGGCTGGACATAATCCAGGTGTTAATTGTATGAACGAATGATAAAAAAAAATGTACTGTGCATTCAATTTTTTAGAGCTCATTTAATATAACAAAAAGCCTGAATATTACGTCACGTGTGCTGATTTTCGACATCGTCGAATTATAAAATAATTAACGAAAACCAGTGACTACAACTTTGTACCTGTTATCGTAATAACTGGGATTTATATTATCATCTATTTTGAATTCAATTTTTAGATGAAACACACAAAACAGTTCTGACTGAACTTAGTATTTGTCATTAGTATCCTGCTGATATGATGCAATTACAACAATGATTTACTGTAATAACATTAAAAAACAGTTTAAGAATATCACTCCGCTATATTCGACTAATTAAATGTCCAAAGAGAAGTTCATTTTCATCCTGTCTCTGTTTCTTGCAACTGATTTATACAATGTTTATTTTTTATTTTGAACAGAGATCTGCAGTCCCGCAATTACTAAATCATTCATGCACTTTTATATGTTCTCGGACTGGTACACTGCAATTGAAATGAAATACCAATTTTCGTAGCAGAAAAAACCGGCGCCTTCATCGCAGACTATTACACTCGTGTCAGTTGTAAATAAATAAAGATCCTCGGGCTATGCTACGCATAGTAACGATAGTGGTTAATGGCGAGCGCCGTGGGATGAAATAATCATACCGACTAGTACGCATGTGTGTTTGTGCCCTCTTCACGGTCTTGCATTTTCAATTTACTTTTACCGACTACGATCCGCGTTTCTCCTCTCGGCTAGTTTCCATTTTCAGTTTACTTTTACCGACTACGATTGTGCTTCTTGCCTCGACTATCTTCCATTTTCAGTCGACTCTCGCTGACATCTTGTGCTGGTTTCGATGGCTTGACCATAGCTTCGAACTGCCTTTAGCATTGTGTCGATGCGATCACGAGATCGCTCCAAACAAGTTCACTTTTCATACTGGATTATGCGTATTTTAAATATTGCATATTTTTATCGGTGATCGTGATTTTATTGATCATGGGGCAAGTTGACGTCGACGGAATGGTAATCTAGAGACTGGGATCTTTATGCAAAATAAAATTGTGAGAGGCAGGAATTTTATAAAAATTGATTTCGTCCCTTAATAATTTTGATACATTAAAAACAATTATTTCTAAGCTTATATCTAAGCATTACATTCGTACAATTAACACTAGAAGTTCTGGATAGATCAAAATGATTTCTGATTTTTTCTTTTACAAGTATTGAGACTACCAAAATATTTTCATGAAAATAGTTATTATTGTAAATGAATATATGTATATCAATTACATTTTGAACTTGATAGTTCTAGCACGCGTTCTCTGTTCCTCTGAAAATGAGCATGTGTCACAAATGCATAAAAATCCGCGGTCTAATTACCATTAATATCTGCGTTAAAGGCTGCCTAACAATAAACACATTTATACTTCAAAACAATTTCCCCAAGTTTCCATTTCTCGCTCACAAATGAACACGCAATTCCCTTACTCGAGAGCCAATACAAACATAAAAATTGATGAACAATGCACTAGACGAGTGCAGCAGTCTTACAATAACAAGAATAATTGTCACGGTGTGTATAAACTTTTATTTTCCATCCTAGAATTGAAGCAAAACAAATAAACAGATAGCTAAAGATCCAAGAAACGAATAGACGAGAGCACCCGAAGTGAATAAACAATCTCCAACTAAGGTAACAGAGTGAAACAAAGAGAAAGGAGGTACGTAAATAAATAAATAAAACATGGTGTCGATGCCGGGGCAACGGACGTTTGCCGATCGAATTTCCGCGGGATGGTGTTCGTGCGAGTTTTCGGGGCCACCTTGTATACACACTCGTGTATTCCCGTTTAAATAGGCAGAGGTATAAGGGGGGTATATAAGTGCGATGTACACGTACACATGCATTTGGAAAATCACTATTCGCAAAGTGGATTCGTCCGACCTTAATACGGTCGACGTGGGGTAGGTGAATCTTTAACGAGGCCTCTTGTCGGAATTTCTCGGGCACGGTGACGGGAGCGTGCAGGAGGGCACAAGTAGCCGGCTACGACTTCCTGTATGTTGGAGATGTCGTCGCCTTTACCCCCAGTTCTCCTCGTCGTCGAATGGAATTCATTCCAATCGGGTAAGCAAAGCTCGTTGTGACGAGGAAATACGAGTCGTGTTACGTGTACGACTAGGCGACGCTCTGATTTCGGTGCATGGGATCGTTCCCATTTTGGACGCGCCAACTTTCTTCGACCGAGATCAACTTGCGGGCGCAATCTGCGGAAACGTTTTTTCGCTTCAACGACCGCCACGGAAAATTTACCCCCCGGAATTTTCCCAGCTTCCCAATTTACGATTTCCCAAAATAATGCGTTTACGGTCCGCTCGCACCTGGCGCGTTCTCAATATCTCTACCGAAAAGCATTTTTCCCTCCTTCATTTTTCACTATTTGCAGATACAAGGTCCACCGAAATGTACCTTTAATCGCACTCATTTTTATTGAGCACGATTGCTATCTGGTCGGTGCTAAAAGAATTTCCTTTTTCGTTACTTTAAACTTTGGATCTCCATCTTTAGATGTACAGCAACGCCTTATTTAAGCGTCTTATTTAATGTGGAATCAAGACTCGACTATAGAACAATATTTCTCATTTATTCCGTGATCTTATGTTCAACAAAATAAATGAAAGATCATTTTCTAGTATATCAATTAGATATTAGATATTAGATATTAGATATATTAGATGTACAGCAATTTAAGCGTTTTATTTCATATGGAATCAAGACTCGACTATAGAACAATATTTCTCATTTATTCCGTGATCTTATGTTCAACAAAATAAATGAAAGATCATTTTCTAGTATATCAATTAGATATTAGATATTAGATATTAGATATATTAGATGTACAGCAATTTAAGCGTTTTATTTCATATGGAATCAAGACTCGACTATAGAACAATATTTCTCATTTATTCCGTGATCTTATGTTCAACAAAATAAATGAAAGATCATTTTCTAGTATATCAATTAGATATTAGATATTAGATATTAGATATATTAGATGTACAGCAATTTAAGCGTTTTATTTCATATGGAATCAAGACTCGACTATAGAAAACTATTTCTCATTTATTCCGTGATCTTATGATCAACAAAATAAATGATTTTCTAGTATATCAATTAGATATTAGATATTAGATATATTAGATGTACAGTAATTTAAGCGTCTTATTTAATGTAGAATCAAGACTCGATTATAGAAAAATATTTCTCATTTATTCCTTGATCTCATATTGAACAAATGAAGTGAAAAATTAATTTCTAGTACATCAATATTTGTATCGAAAAAAGAAGCTTGTAAGATGCATATTTTACGTGAATATTACTGCTATGTTAAATATTATACACGTAAATGTGATCTTAAATACTTATTTTCCCTTCAGAAGGAAAGCAAAGGAACGGAGGCTTCCATAATTAGAAGTTTCGATTTAATTACTCGTATGAAGGGTGTCGCGCTAATAACTTTGCTCTCTCTCTCTCTCTCTCTCTCTCTTTCTCTCTCTTTCTCTGTGTGGTGAGTTCTTTTAAATCCACTTCTACCGTCACGGCGCGAGTCAAATTCGTTCCTTCTGCTTCACTCGAATCTCGTTTCTAGATCGACCGTATTACCTGCCTTAGTCAACTTCTTCGGTTACAGTGGTGGGATGTAACTGTGATTCAATGAGATTCCATTCATCACTGTGATGGTCTTAAGTGGTGAATCCTACTTATAAATTATGGGGACGAGATACTCGCTAATGAAAGGAGCATGTACCTTAAGCAATCTGCTGGGAAATGGAACTAGTATTTAGTATTGAAAGTAAATTAAGGGTGAGCGGGCCGAGTGATCACCGGGAATTACTACTGCCACACTTATTAATCTTTCGCAGTTCGCGGAAAATGTAAGAAACACGGTCGAAGCATAATTCTCAGTACAGGAAGATGTACGCTGAACAGCTAGGACATTTTTCTTTGTTGTAACTAGCCTGCGGATATTATGCATTTATGAAAAGATTGAAAGAGTTTAACAATATCGATATACTATTTTTAATATATAAAAATTGATGAGCGAAATCAATTTTTACTCAGCTCCTACAGATTGCAATTGATATAAAACAATTTTATTTCGCATAAAGATCCGCAGTCTAGTTGTAACTTTGTTAATGCTGAGCGTTTTTACCAAATACAGTGTATTCTCGATATATGTCAACAACACGGGTCTTGTATCGTCCAGGAGACATACCCGAGTTATGTTTACCGAGGTCTCTCGAGCTTTCGTGGCCTCTAACGAGGTATACAGTAGTGGGGATAATTCCGCGACGTTTATTATCAAAGCCTTGGCGACATATATAGAGAAATCACTGTGCTTGGTGAGGATGTTCTTGAAAACTTGGAGATTAACCATGGATAGAAATCGATTTGTTCATTAAAGAAAGAAACGTTTTGGACAGGACAGGAAGACGTAAAGATTTTAGATAGAAAGTTCAAGGAATGGTAATTGGAAGCGATTTTATTAAACTGGTTCTTGGCATAAGCTTGAGAATTAATGGGGAATCTTGGGGTTCTCAACGCGCGTGCTAACCTCCACGGTTATCTGGCCAGATTCACACGTTCCGCAGTATCGGAACGTTTTTACTATGCGTTATATCGCGGCAGAGTAGAATATTGAAAATATCAAGATCTGAAGTATTTACTGTACGACGTATCTATTATGTTCCGGGCACGTATTCGCCCATGGGAACGGTCGAACGTACTCACGCTGCATACATTAGCGAGGGTATTCTCGTTCTTGCAATCGTAAGCAATCTAGGAACCGTTGTATTTTGAGCTACGGTTCATGATTTATTTATACTTTTGCCCTGAAAATACCATTCCCCCCCCCCACCCCGAATTAACGGAATAACCATTCCGCTCAGCTAGGCGTTCATTTAAACACTGATCGTTTGAACCTAAAAATCGTCGACGTATCTAATATCATCGCGCACTGCAAAATTATGTCTACCCACTATTAAATAACGATTTGCGCATGTGCTAGTTTCATTCGCCGGATAGATCGTCTGATCGTTGTCCGAGAGAACAGTCGTTTCGTTCCACCATGCACTAGATTGCCGGTCAGGCGGCGGGTTATCAGCGAATCGCCAGGCGTTGTCGCGGATGCGTTCGATTTCCTTGGTGCAATTTGTAAGAGGCATCTGATATCTAAATCGTATGTAACGCGGCATTCGTAGAAAATCCTCGCAGCATCCTCCCGGAGCCGTTCCGCGGCGAGAGTCGGCGGGGCCCCGTGGTCGGGCCGGAGCCGGGCCGGGCCGGCCCGGCCCGGTTAAATGATAGTCTTCTGGCGGCGTGTAACGCAGCACGAAACCACTTTATCAGTGCGCTGCTTTCCTTCATGAATTCTGTATCGTATTATTCCAATCCCGGCCGGTACACCTGTACCACGCCTCCGTTGCCATGTAAACTATTCGCGGAGCGATCAGGAACTATTCGTAGCGTTCGCCCAGTGGCGAAGATCCCGGTTGCGGTGTGTGCCCGTGTATTACAACCGCGCCGGTCCCACTCTCGGTTTCCGTATGAACATGTCGAAAGAGTGCATACATGTTTGTGAACGGTGATTTGCGTACGAGTGGGCGTTTCGAGGCTCTCTATCTCTCTCTCTGTCTCTCTCTCTCTCTCTCTCTCTCTCTGCCCCCACGAGCACCACCCCGATCCAACGGAGGTTCCAAGCTTGATCGAGGAACGAGCTATGGTAATGTGAAACATGATTGCTCACGAAGAGATAATACGTGTAATAACAATCGCATTAGCCGGCCAACAGCCGAGCCACAGGGCTGCAGGGGATCTGGTCTTACCTGCGGAGACTTGTGTTTATGTACCGATCGCTTGTTGACCGCCTTGATACCATTCGATGCTCGCCATTCGACGACTTCCACAACATTTTTCCCCCACCCCGTCGCCCGCTCACTCCCTCCATATCTCGAACTATCTACCTCTCTCTTGCTCTATCTAGCTATTTCTCTATCTACCTCTCTCTTGCTCTATCTAGCTATTTCTCTATCTACCTCTCTCTTGCTCTATCTAGCTATTTCTCTATCTACCTCTCTCTTGCTCTATCTAGCTATTTCTCTATCTACCTCTCTCTTGCTCTATCTAGCTATTTCTCTATCTACCTCTCTCTTGCTCTATCTGTTTCTCTGTTGTTCTATTTAGTTCTCTCTCTCTCTCTCTCTCTCTCTCTCTCTCTCTCTCTCTCTCTCTCTCTTGCTCCATCTATTTCTTTGTTGCTCTATCATCGTCTCTTTTCCTCTATCTATTTTTTCTCTGTTGCTCTATCTACCTTTCTCTTGCTCCATCTATTTCTCCGTTGCTCTATCTAGTTCCCTCTCTTGCTCTATCTAACAATTTGTGTATCTACCTCTCTCTTGCTGTATCTAGTTTTTCTGTTGCTCTATCTAATTCTTTCTTGCTCTATGTATTTCTTTGTTGCTCTATCAACCTCTCTCTTGCTCAATTTATTTTTCTCTCTTGCTCTATCTACCTTTTTCTTGTTCAATTTATTTTTCTCTTTTGCTCTATCTACCTTTTTCTTGCTCGTTCTATTTCTCTGTTGCTCCATCTAGTTCTCTCTCTTGCTCTATCCAGCAATTTGTCTATCAACCTCTCTCTGGCTCTATCTATTTATTTGTTCCTGTATCTAGCTCCTACCTTGCTCTATCTATTTCTTTGTTGCTCTATCTACTTCTCTCTTGCTGCATCTATATCTCTGTTGCTCTATCTGGATCTGTCTCTTGCTCTCTCTATTTCTCTGTTGCTCTATCTACCTTTCTCTTGCTCCATCTATTTCTCTGTTGCTCTATCTAGTTCCCTCTCTTGCTCTATCTAACAATTTGTGTATCTACCTCTCTCTTGCTCTATCTATTTTGCCTGTTGCTCTATCTAATTCTTTCTTGCTCTATATATTACTTTGTTGCTCCATCAACCTCTCTCTTGCACAATTTATTTTTCTCTTTTGCTCTATCTACCTTTCTCTTGCTCGTTCTATTTCTCTACTGCTCTATCTAGTTTCCTCTCTTCATCTATCTAGAAATTTCTTTGTCTACCTCTCTTTTACTCTATCTTTTCCGGTGCTCTCTATAACTCTTTATTGCACTATCTATTTCACTGTTACTGTATCTAGCTCTCTCTTGCTCTATCTATTTCTCTGTTGCTCCATCTAGTTCTCTCTCGTGCTGTACCTATTTCTCTATTGCTCTATCTATACCTCTCTTGACCCATCTATTGCTCTGTTGCTCTATCTCTCTCTTTCTTGCACTATCTATTTCTCTGTTACTGTATCTAGCTCTCTCTTGCTCTATCTATTTCTCTGTTGCACCATCTAGTTCTCTCTCGTGCTGTACCTATTTCTCTATTGCTCTATCTATCCCTCTCTTGACCCATCTATTGCTCTGTTGCTCTGTTGCTCTGTTGCTCTGTTGCTCTATCTCTCTCTGTCTTGCTCTATCTATTTCTCTATTGCTCTATCTATCCCTCTCTTGACCCATCTATTGCTCTGTTGCTCTATCTCTCTCTGTCATGCTCTATCTATTTCTCTGTTGCTCTATCTCTCTCTCTCTGGCTCTATCTAGCTATTTCCCTCTCTATCTACATCTTTCTCTGTCTACTTGGCTCTGTCCTGGTCTATCTAGCTCTCTCCTGCTCTATACACCCCTTTCTTGCTCTGTCTAGCGATGTCTCTATATATTTCTCTATTGTTCTATCTTGCTATCTCTTGCTCCAGCTACCTACACCTCTCTATATCTACGTCTCTCTTGCTGTATCTGTTTCCTCTGCATTCACAGTTTCCCCAGTGTGTATAGCTATTAGCATATAATTCTCTCTTGCTCTATCTGGCTCCCTCTCCCCATCGCAGGAAACGGATTGGTCCAATAGTTTCCGCCGTGTTTCGCGGGTTTATGCGAGAGAGCCCTCGCACGAGATCTAGCCAGATCCCATCCACCTAACTCGCTCTAACGAGCTACCCAAGTATTACGATCAATTTTTAATAACCCCGCCCCGTCGTTAGAGACCCGTAAGTCGCGGACTAGGTTTACGGTACGAACGTGACTTCCTCACTATTTTCGAGCTTCGGATACCCAGTCCACTGCTTGCAGCTTTCATTATTTCGCTTTTTATGGCCGTTCCGTTTATTACCTTCATCCCTGATTCTGAAAATTCCTCTCGATGGTTTGCACAGTGTTTCACGATTTCATTAATTTAGAAATTCTTACATTGGCGGTTATCATTCCGATTTTTATCAGTCTTTCGTCTGTTACCTTCCAGCTCCAAAGAAATTTCTATTTGTTTGTACAGCGTTAACCGAGTGACTTTTTAGATTGGTTTTGGATTGATTTCTTTCACCAAATCGGCGCCGTTTTGTCTACATTTCCTTTTGATTTCCGTCGCTTAAAGGTTGCTTCGAGTTTCTGATTTTACAAAAAATTCTTTTGGCGAAATTTTGTATGATTTTTCTCATTAAATCATTCGAAACCTTATTATACGAAAGAATGAATAGCTTCATTTTTTAAGATTTTTCACGTTGCAGCAAAGAAACATTTAAAATTAAAGGAATTTGTGTCTGCGATCAATCTGGGGAAGAGAAGTTCCCGAAAATGTGTCAATTCTAATTCAAATGTATGCAAACGCACGAATGCAATTTAACCTTCGAATAGCGGTGTCAATCACGCGTAAATGACACAATTTTTTACACATAAAAATGATCAAGAAACCGTAACCGAACGACACGTAATTTTCCGGCAAAAAGTGCAAATAAATATGTCAATCTGGGCCAGCGAGATAATATGATGCGTTGGTTTCGCGATGAAATTCCCATCGAGGTGGTTCTTGGTGTGGAGCAAAGACCGGCGAAGTAACAATCCGCGTCCGAAAACGCAACACGTGATAATATTTGCGTAAACCGAAGTGTTGCACTCTTTCTCTCTCTCTCCCTCTCCCTCTCCCTCTCTCTGTCTCTCCCCGTTTTCGGCCGTACCAGCCCCACTCATAATTGATTGACGTCAACAAAATGAATTCGATGAACATTAGCGGGAAGCCGAGCACAGTCCATAAACTGCGATTTCGCGAATCGCAGCGCTCGAAGTAAATGCACCGGACGGGCTGTATGCTTCGTTGCACCCTCGCAAATAACTTTAACCCCGGCCCGTGGAAAATGATTACGCACCAAATAATCTGATTTTCATTCGGTTTGCTCGCTGCTACCCGCGAGAACCACTCGTGGCCACCGAACCTATCGAGTGCCCGGTCGGAAAGCCTGAACGAAATCAGATAATTGGGACGGAGTTTCGACGACCTAACGTGCCGATCGACTTATCGCACTGTCGATCACTGAACTATGCTCCCCTGCCTTTATTTACCGGCAAAACGATCCACGGTTTCGCGATCCCTGCCTGTTTCGCGAACGCGATTCTCTCCGCGCGTTTATTCCAGCTCGAAACAGCTCCGAAAATTACTATTTCAAACTGTTGCGTAAAAGTCGTGCTCGAAACAATTATAAATACAGTGCCGAATTTACGTATCTACGATAAAAATGGCTAAATCGAATACAAAAAAAAGGTAAATGCATTGAAAAAATTTGTAAATACTATTATATTATTTTCGACTCATTCAAATTATTCAGAAGCGAAATAAATGTCCATGTAGCTTCTATATCTTGCAATTAATGCAGAGAATTTTCATTGTGCATACAAGTCGTGATGTTTATTCATGATTTTCTGACGAGTGACGAAATCTCATCACGATTTCCTTTGACATATTAATTAATTTCGGAGCTGATGAATGCTTATCTACTGTTCCATAAATGTTGTGATTAAAATAGTTGTGAATTTTATACATTTATGACAAAGCTGAATGCATCGAATGTAGAACAGTGAAAAAATGTCAAAAGTTATTATAATTTGTCGTATTATTTCCAACGTATTAATATTGTTCAGAATTATTAGATTGAATACAAAGTAGGAGCAACATTCAAAGAATTAAGAGATTATTGTAGTATTATTTTCGGCCGTTAAAAATTATTTTTGATCTTCCAACTAATTCAGAGAATTTTCATTTTTCTAATAATTTAGAATGTCCGC
Organism: Halictus rubicundus; assembly: GCF_050948215.1. Taxonomy (NCBI): domain Eukaryota; kingdom Metazoa; phylum Arthropoda; class Insecta; order Hymenoptera; family Halictidae; genus Halictus; species Halictus rubicundus. The sequence continues at coordinate 5,855,333 of NC_135166.1, forward strand.
TACAAAATTAGAATTTAAATGGAACATTTCTAATTCCCACCGAGGTAGAAAGCTATTATCACTGATTATACTTCTTGACTGCTTATTCTCTTTTTAATTTTGCATCCAGCGTACCGTCCGCCACTATCTCTAAAGTAAAAACACCTGTGACCATTTCCCGTTCTTTTCACTAATACTTCCAGCAAAAATTTTAAACCATCCAGACATTTTTTAATTTCTTTAAAAGGTCATGGTTCATTATTTTGCATTTTATCTTTTCCAGAGAACTGTAAAGAATCAATTTTGCTTACACATTCTCTCTTAAAATTCTATAAAATTGCTCAAACGTAGAAAAGGAATTTAGGGATGATTGAAAAATATTTTTTAGAATGTCGAGGAATAATTATATAAAATTGACGAATATCTCGTACATGTATGGAAGCCTTTACCTAAAAGACATACGTGCTTGATTTCTGCATATGCATGTAAATATGTAGGTACACGGTGACGCATATCGTAAGACGCATTAGTCGTGGGCAGAGGTCTTAAAAATTTATTTAAGTGAATTAGAGTGGTTCTTTCGAGGTTTCGCGGCACACGTATGCATATAAATGTACGACGTCTGAAGAAGATTCACGACTGTCCGAAGCAAGATGGGTATTTCACTATTACCTCGTTACGGCAAGGTAAGCCGCCTTTTTTTCAAGCAATTTGTTTCCCTTGAAACAGGAAACGTTACGGAGCTTATGGATTTTTAGCTGAAACAGCTTTAGCCCATAAATTTCCATAATTGTGAAGTAAGATGTACGCTCGCGAAGCACAGAACAACGGCTTAACGAGACCCTCGTTGAGTAATATTCGGTCGTTTTTAACGAATAACATCGCGAAATGTATAAAAGTCCAATATATCGAGGGATGCCGTACGTTATTGTCTGTGAATAATGATCGGGATGCTGATTTTACGGGATTTATGCTACGGGGAAGCGTATAGGATACATTGGATCAAAAAACGTTGATGAGAAACGTTAATTTACGAAACACCTTTTTCATCGTTTTCTAGAATATTGTAGCACGAAATTAGTGCGTTAATTACTTCTATTTACATGTTAATTGCTATATTTATAACCGGTATGTATATCCTTATTAGACTTGCTGATTACACGCGTGAGAAATTTATGTGTATTTTATACAGAGTAGTAATACGGTACTTTTCCCGTATCGTCGCGTTTTGACGACCCCGTTATCGTCGCGTTTCTGCCTATGCCTACGCCTAACATTGCAGACTTTCGTCAAAACAAAATTGATTCGTGTAAGCTGTCCAGAAATGTTAAAAAAAGAATGGGTATACATTGTTTCGTAAAAATCAGAGTAATTTGTACCAGTTGATGTAAAATAAGAATTAATGTTTGTTAATGCAACCGTTTCGTCATGCGATACCGTTTCCGATGCTGTTACATCTTGATTAATATTTCCACATTTAAGTGATCCAGTTATAATTATAACGGAGTGTCGTATGCACTGGCGCGTTGCATCCGTTCTATGCGCTCTCATTTTTTAATCAGTTCCGTATCAATATTCTTCGACTCTACATTTTACATGGAATCACACGTGCAGTGATTTTTGCGTTACGGTACCGACCAAAGTTGCATCCGCATTAATTACGAACAAGAGACAGCGGAAATTCGGAGTTCTATGTTGAATAAATCATTAAGGCAAACACAGCTGTCGCTGCGTCGTTGAACTTCCATACATAAGATATCGGGAGTTAACAGCTTCCATAAAAATTGTATGTCGGTTTTGCTTTGGTTCAGTATCGATATTAAATCAACGGTTATCGATCCGTATCGATTGTTGTTGTTGCTCGAACTTTTATACACCGTTGTGCTGTATAATTCTTTTTGTTACAAATATCTAATACTTAGGACGGGCACCTAGAAAAATTTCGAAAAGCAAGGTAGACTAATTCAGTCTGGGAGCTATTAACAATCATTATGGAAATCTCCAGTGTTAAACAATCATTATTAGACAACTCTAACGTATCCCGTACCACGCAGCAGACCTTTTAACCAGAGGCAAACTTTAATTTAACTCCGGTTCTTGTAAACCAACCCATGAAACTGTGATTTTGCATAAACATCCTCTCTGTTTGCGCTACGTGTTTATGCAAATTTCCCTCTTTGTGAACTAATTCGCGAAACCCAGGATCAACGAACAAATCCATTTCACCAATCGAGGACCTTGTAGAATCAAAAACAAATTAGCTTCAATTTCCTGTCTATCATAAATCCATAGACTATGCAAAATAAAATTTATAACGGGGTCTTTAATAATACCTGGCTAAACTTTACCTGAGGAAACCGGAAATTTTAGAATGTTTTTTATGTAATCCAGTGGATCTTGGCTAGGAAATTCCGAAAATCCACGTTTCAATCCTAGGAGATCGGTAGTTCGGAAGTTATGCGTGTGTAAAGATGTGCGATTTTCAGCGTTTTTGACGGGTAAGGGCGCCGCCATATTGATATGTACTCAGATGTCGTCCAATGAGCGGAGCCGCGGGAAGGCTGGTAGAGATTAGGTTCGTGCTTGCGCTGCCACCTAGCGGCTCCGCTCGTTAGACGACGCACGACCCTAAGTACACACCAACATGGCGGCGCTCTTACCTGTCAGAAACGCTTAAAACCGGTCTGCTTTAAACACGCATAACTTTTGAACCAATGAATTCCTAACATTAAAACTTGGTTTTCGGCATTTTCTCGCCAAGATCTACAGAATTACATAAAAAAAGTAAAAAATTTCTGGTTTCCTGAGGTAAAGTTTAACCTAATCCCAATCACTTGAAAATAATATCTGCACTGATAAAAAAATTCTTTTAATATTTCTGCTATTTGAAATTCATCAAAATTTGCAATCCATTGACAACAATCGCAATCCACATGGAAAAATTGAACCATTCGCACAATATACAAAAAGCAAAAGCTTTCAAAAGCAAACTACCATTATTGCTAGCTATTGGCAACGTCGATCGACTGTCAGGAATTACGAGAGCAGAAGCCGAAACGTCACCAGGCCAGAAGGGTCCAGCTTATTTCGGTTAATTCGGCGGAATGGCGGCGCGATCAAATTTATTGAAAGTTATTCCACGAAAGCGACCTTTTGTGCCCGGGAGATCCATTCTCGTTAAAAATCCCTCTTTTTTTCGGCCATCCCGTGTTCCCTGTCCTCATCCTCATCAGCCCGTTTTCCGTTTCTATGAGCCGCTCTCGTGCCGACCGCCACCGATTCAATATCGATGCCAGATATTTCGCGCGGCCGCTCGACACAATAATTCAGTTGAGCAGGTAATATTGGCACGGTAATGGTCGAACCATTTGGCTGTGTCGTTATGCTGCATTGGCGCTTGCCACGTTTACGGAGCTCCCGTTTTCAACTGCCTTTCCCGTCCGTCCTCTGTTCTACCCCCACAATCACACGTCTACACACCCTCGCGTACAGGGTGGTTCGCCCGGAGCTAGACGTCTACATGTCTTCTTCGCTGGTGATCGGACCGAAAATATTTTCTTTGCGGTTCAAATGGAATTGGAAATTAGAAAAATTGCGTTTATTCGGAATTACGCAAAAAGATGGCACAAGGTGCTTTTTACAATTATTTTCTTTGCGGTTCGAATGGAATAGGAAATTAGAAAAATTGCGTTTATTCGGAATTGCGCAAAAAAATGGCACCAGTTGCTTTTTACAATTATTTTCTTTGCGGTTCAAATGGAATAGGAAATTAGAAAAATTGCGTTTATTTGGAATTACGGGAAAAAGTGGCACAAGTTGCACAATTTTTTGAAAAAATGGATTCATACGGTTTACTCGGCAGAAAAACTGAAGTCAATCCATTTTTGAAATGATTCCGATTCAAAGTATGTGCCATCACTTGTGTGACTGAGTGTATGCGCTCCACGATGAACCCGGTATTGTGAAGGTTGCATTTGAATGGTTCTCTTTTGCAAACCGGAAGCTTTCGAGTCATTTCGTTGCGTCCAATCGTGGAAACCTCGTCGTTACGAGCACATTGTCAAAATCCCAGGTCGGCTACTTCCCTGTAACCCGAAAAACCGTCTCCGGGAAGATGTTATTCGCCCCCAGGCAATACCAGCAATCACAAATTCGTTAATTGAACCGTGTGGACGGTTACGGGAGCGGTTCGACTTGTTTCGCGCGGCGCGTCGAAACGACGATCGAAGTCTAGTGTGGGTGCATGGAACGGACCGATGTGGAACGAGGAGGGGGAAAAAAGAGGAATTCGTCGATCGGTGTACACGAGCGGGCACAAACTCGAAAACAACCCCCTGGTGGCCATTCCGTTCCCGTAACAGGCGCGTAAACTGCCCCACGAGCGGTTGTCTCGATTGCGCGACACCGTGTACCGTTTAATAAACGGCGCCGATACCGTCGCGCGTCTGCCCGATACGATCGCCGAACGTTAAGAAATATGCGCGGACGTTCGTTAAGAATAACGCAATTTCCGTGCTCGTCGGACTCGATAATGACACATCGACCCATGATAACATTCCGTTGCGACCTCGCGCGAAAGGTGCGCGCGCTTTTGGTCAAAATTAGTTTTATTCAGTTGCTTCTAAACATGATTACCTACTTATTTACAGTGAAATTTGTGGTAAATTTAATTTCTAAATTTTAAAATAAAAACTTTATAATTTTTGTAATTTGTAAGTTTAATCTCAATTTTTTCTCCTTCTTCTTTCCTTCTTTAACGCATTCGGTGCCAAAGCCTTTTCTGAGTCATTTTCAGAGTCATTTCTGAACCACGCATTTCACTTTTTCTTTCGATATAAGGCGATGGCTCGGGACCGGTTTTCGTCGTATTTCAGATAAAGAAGCAGAAAAGGGGATAGCGATTTTCTTATTTCGAAGTAAAAAGCGTCGTCTTATATCGGAATAAAATTGTACCTATTGACAGAGGGTTAATTTGAATGTTAGAAAAATATCAAATTGTGTAAATGAAAATTTTTTGCAAAAAACCCCGATTTGAGCCGTTCCCCAAAACCTACTGTTTAATTTAACTTCACGGTTCAAATTGATTTGCCAACTGACTTCATGATCGGACTTTGAAGTTTGAATTTTTTTCCATTTCAAATTTTGCTACTCAAAAAGACCCGTGCAGGATGAAATCGTTATTGCTGAAAAAAATAGCTCGGTGTTTTGAATATCGACTTACTTCGACTGTGTATTATGCGAATGTATAATAGGGAGAACTTTCGTCATACCGAAGATATTTTCCATGCAAAAGTGAGATTTTGTTGAATATGTAAATATTGGAAATGATAAAAAGTTATACACGTTTTTGTATACTGTTCGTTTTTTATCGGAGATCCGGTCGATAGTGGCGCAGATTATTTGTGTCGGGGAGGAATGTTTTATTGCTTTGAAACAACATGCTGCACGCGATTGACGCGAGAAAGAAATTATGTATATGTGTCGAACGGAAGTAATATCGCTTAACTGTTCAATTTGAAATTGTTTGCGCGAATGCGTTTGTAGTACGTTCCAACTGAATATTAATACACCATAAAAAAGTAAAGGGGGAATTCTGATTTGCAACTATTCCCGAAGAACATGTTTCATCAAATGGTAATGCGTGTACAATTCCAGTATAACGACCACGATATTTTTTGTTTTTCGCTGAGCTCTTTTTAAACGCGAAACGATTAACGTTTCCAAACGAGCATATTGATTTTTTTGTACCCTGCGGATTCATTAATGTTGTGTTCGTCGATTTTGTATTACCGCGGAAGGAAAACGAATGTGCAAATATTATACGAACTATAATTATGAATTTAATCGAATGTACAGGGTGACTCAAAAGACACCACACCATTTCTACAATTGAATAACACTTTTATTTCTCAAAAATTCACATTTATTCTGTCATAAACATATTCGAATTTTATATGAACATTCGAGTCTTTTGGACCATTCTGTATATCTGCATTTATTATAATTTTTCTAGATTAAAAAATTAAGCAAATGTATTTTTATGTGATATGAGATTCACAGTGGAAGTTTTCATTATTTCAAATATTGTATTTAAAACAAAGCGAGACAACAAATATTCTAATGTTTTATTTAATTTTCTGTTTCAGGTGAGTCTACGAGACCACAGTGTTTTCATCGTTTGTTAAAAAAGTGATCCGATTAGGTAAGTGATACCGATTCCAAATTTTGTACCGAAGAGAACAGGAACGCGATAGAATTAATGAACAGATACATACATACGCCAGCATCATCATTCCTCGCGGAGGGAGGGGCGACATTTCAGCGGACGACAACAACAAAATGCCACTTCATTAACCGAACAGCATCACGGCTCCCTCGGATATTTTTCAACGTGGCCGGGGCGGGCCGGTTAGAAGTATATTAGGTTAGTTGGAAGTATCCGGCAAAAAGTTATTCGTCCACAATAGGATTAGTATCCCGCGGGAAATCAGCCGCCGCAAAGAGCTCCGGCTTCCCGTGGAATTCTTTGACCCCGGCAACGGAAAGCTTAAAGTATTAATTGCCTTTATTTGAAATACGTTCGCCGGGTAACAACAATAATAAGAGTCGCCGTGCGATAAGCGTTGCGGGGGCGCGGCGTACACGTGCTGCGTAAATAATTGGGAGGGTGGTGTGTAACTTTAAATTGAACGGTCCGCGCGGAGAAACAAAAGTTTCGGAGCTCGTTAGTGCCGGCGACGTGCGTTTTATCAGTCCGGCCCGGCGGAAAGCCTGGCCGCGAAAGGCACCGTGAACCGCCGCTAATATTATTATAGATAACAACACGGAGATACGGGAGAACCGCGATCGGAAAAATCGCGTGAACGCTGGTAATTCGCGGCAATCAACGTTTTAATCGAACACCGTATCGCAACTACGCGGCAGAATTTTACGAGACCGTCCCCGAGAGGAACGGATATAATCATAATTGTCGCGTGTAACGGCCCCTCGTTATCAGCCACGCAGAAACGCAAAATCGGAGGACACCAGGTGTGATCGAAAAGAAACCGGACTCTTTTCCCTCGCAACAAATAAAATTTCATGGCTCCGCGTGGTCACTTCTTGACGCACTATCGGTCCGCCAATTTGCATCGCATATTTTAGCGCTTGTTACATGCAATTTTGGAAAGACGATCGCGGGGCTGCCTAATGCACCCGAAAATTGAGAGAAACCGGACCGAATCCGAAATATATATATATATATATATATATATATATATATATATATATATATATATATATATATATTTAACAAATATGAATGGGTTATTTCTGAGTGCCCAATTCTGATTCTAGAAATTGAAGTTTGAATTTGACGATCTACTGGACTTGGAAATTTGTGCCACTCAAAATCCGCTCCTTCATTATGATATTTTTGTATATAATTCCTTTTAATTTTGTCAAATACCTGTTTCCTAAAAATTTCATTCAGGTGGTTTCTAAGATCGTTTAGTCTGGTATAATGGGTGATTTGTTTCATTTTTGTGTTGCAGGCTGCTAATTTGGCTGCTCTATCAGCATTTTCATTACCTTGTATACCCATATGCGATGGAATCCAGCAAAAAGTAATGGATTTGCCAGTTTCAACAGCCGCGTTATAACTTTCTTGTATTTCCTGTATACATTCATCGGTTGTTTCCAAATCTTCAATGGCCATAGTAGCACTCTTTGAGTCTGTAAAAATTGTAAATCTATTCCCAGTGGACTTTTTGATTATTTCTAGTGCTTTGAATAAAGCTAGGATCTCGCCACCGAAAACTGAGCAGATGTTGTTTAGTCGATAAAAATTTGTTACAGTCGGGGTTATTACGGAACAGCCTGTACCATTTTTTGTTTTAGAGCCATCCGTGAATATATTAATTGCTAATGGGTCACTATTTAGAATCTCTGCATGCAGTGATTGAAATACCGTAGGATCTGTCGAATCTTTGGGGTATTGTTCCAAGCTCATATTAGTTTCAAACTTCATTTTGACCCAAGGGGGGAAGGTGTGGAGCTTTTTTTTGGTATATTTTGGGGAAAGAAAAATTTAATTCTTTTAGAATTTGATTCAGTGTGTAATAGATAGGTTTAGGTGCTTGGGGGTGAGAGGAAAAAGATTTTGAATTATGATTACAGAAGATCTTTGAGAAGACTGGATTGGTACTAGTTGTCGCTCTTGCTGCTGCAAAGTTTAGTATTAGTAGTTGTCTCCTGTCAGTAAGGGACATTTCACAGGCTTCAAGTAGGATTTTGATGGTTGGGCTTGTATGATATGCTCTCATCGCATACCTCAGTGCAGTGTTATTAATCGGTTCTAGTGTTTTAAGTGTGGATTTACTTGCAGAGCAGTAAATTATTGCTCCATAATCAAGTTTGGAGCGAATTATGGCCTTATATGTGTTCAAGAGGACGGTTCCATTAATCAGCCGAAAAAGTTGACTTTCAATTTCTTCCCAGTTTTTCGGGAATTTCTGACCAACTAACAATTTCTTTCGTTGCGTAACCGGTTTTCGGTAGATATTTTACTTCGAATTTTATCTCTATTTATTTATGGGGAACTGGCTCTGGGAATGTCCGCCCTACACGATCTATGTCACTGCACGGACCCGAGGATTGGACTTAGATCAAGACTGCACTGTATTTCGCATTTCAAGCTATATTTTTACCCAAAGATAAATCTAGTAAATGGTATAATGAGCCGTTTAGACATCTATCGAAAACGGGAAGAACGCGATAAAGTATAATTCTTTCTTTTTTGCGTTCATTATTAATTCCACCTATTGACCACCTCGTACTCTTGAGAGTTGATCGGCCGAATGTCGACCATTGTCACGTAAGATACCGGCCACTCCGTTGGCGTAATTCGACCATTAATGCTATATACGGACGATAGCACCGTGTAGAGCAGGATTGTTTTTAACGACTTTGTTATTTCCGCTTCATAGACCGCGCCGCTTTATGCCAGCCTTTTCTACGCTACCCGGCGTTATGTCCTCCGGTGTCGACTCGATTCGCGACGATACGTCGGCGCTACTTGTATTACTACCGTTCCGTCGAATAACTTTCGGCCCGGCTCCGTCGCTTTGACGGTTAACCGGTCGCGTCGCGGACGTTTGTTTCTCGCAAGTTGCCATATTGTTTATGGAGTTTTCCGAGATACGAGAGCAAACGGAATTGAATGATCTATTCCGCGCGAGACGGTATTGATAAATTGTCGTACGAGGGAACGTGCAAATGGACCCGAAAAGGTCGAAATGGAAATTCTTTTTGCTATTTCATTTCAAGTTCCACGTTGCTTACTTTTATTCTCTGAGCGTACCGTGTTAGAGCATTGAAAAATGGAAACTCTTCGACTGTGCTCGTCGTTTTACTTCACGTTCTCCTCTGCTTACTTTATATTTATTTCAAACGGCGAACATGCAATTTTTACACCAAGAAATGCATTCCGTTCGCTTCCACAAACGCGTTTCTACGATCTCAATGATTACAGAATATAAAACCGAGGCTAAACCTTGGGCTAGAAAATCTCCGTTCGTTAAGGATCGATTAAACATCGCTTTGTGCTGTTTAGACGATGAAAACGCGGAAATATAATCGGAGTGGCTGAACAACGGGTAACATAAAGGAACAGGAAACGGCGGAGCGTATATTCCAGACGTTTTTCCCCGAGTCTCTGAAGGTTTATTTCACAGAAATGTGAAACCTCCTTGAAAGACCATGAAGCCACTTAGCCGAACTGTTTTCCCCACGCATAAATATTTAGCGTTGTTCAACCGCGATCTTATTAGCTTCTTTTTTTCTTAATTAAAGCCCCACGAAACGCGGGGCAGAAACGGGGAAGCTGAGATCCCGAACGTTTTCTCATTTCAAGGTTTGTGAATCTCCCGGAGCAGCAGACCTCTTCTTCCTCTACTTATGCCTTCCCCCCTTCGTCCTCTTCCTCCTCCCTTCCTTCGTTGCTCTTCTTCGTTTTGCTCCCTCCTTCGCCCCCCCTCCCCTCACTCCTCTCACGACCAAACGTCTGCTTCCGTCTCCCAGGCGTCGTTCCAACAGTCAATTCGCCCGACTTCTCGCTACACTGCCGAACTTCAAGTATTCTCCGGGTTGCAACCATGCGATCCTTATTCAAAAAGGTTTCTGCATGCTCGCTGGCTGGGAACAGTTCCGTCGGGTTTCATACGCTCACTTGGATTAGTACGATGGAATAATATCCGAAAGCACTTTTCCGAGTACGCGATCGTCGGACGTTCCGCGTCCTCGGGGGCAGTTTGTCTGCTCGATAATATCGGACCTCGAGGAATTAATTCGATTGATGAATCGGAAAAATAACCCGGTCAACCAGACAGAATATTTGCGGAGGAGAACGAACTTCCCTTCCGATGATTGCGTTTTCATTCTACTACTATTGATTGCCGAAGATAATGGATTGCGTTCTTGCTGGGCCCGGGGCTTTTCACTTCCCGGCTGTAGAAAGCTTTTCGTTTAAACAACCCCGAAATTTCCCGTTCTAATTACTCGCAGTTCCTGATCCTTCGAACGCAATTTTCCCGCCACGATCTTTCGGAACGTGTACACGAATGATTTAATTGGAACGGATCTTAATGGACGTGGTACTGTTGTAGAGAAAGTTGAACGTGATGGGACTTGCAGACTCAGTACATTCGTGAAATAATATCTTGGAAAATAAAATAATTTTGGTAAACACAACTGCGTATTACTACGATAAATTAGGCGAATAAATACTAGTAGTTTACTACATTTGTAAGAATCTACCTCTATCTTTTAAACACGCTTGCATCGACATTCTTTGACTTATAAGTAGACTGCGGATTTTATGAATTTATGACAAAAATGGGTATTTTAAAACAGTGAAAACATTAGAAAAATTTTTAAATGCTGTCACGTTATTTTGAACTTATTAAACATGTTAACACTAGGTTTACGGAGCACTAAAAATGACTACTTTACATTTCCTTATAAAAATAACATGAATATATCTACCAAAATCTGTAGCCATTTTTTTTAAAATATATACTCAGAAAAATAAATTTGTTAAATAATTCCTCATGGATGCATGTTTGCATTCTCAATATTCGTGAATTAAAAATATTAGAATCCGTCATTTTGACGGGTCCCGTAAATCTAGTGTTAAGAAAGAAAATAAATTTCTATTTCACTCCAGTTTGTTGCAATTCAGGCAGAAAATTTTTATTTTGCATAAAGATCCGCAGTCTACTTATAATAGTAGTCTTTATGAATTTATGTCACTTGTAACTATTAATAGTTTTGCTGTGTTTGCACAATGAAGACTCATTAATCAATCGCAGTAGGTGGATATTTCTCTTATAGTAATTTCCATGAAATGTGAAAATAAATTGATTAGAAACGAATATAAAGTAGTTCGCGATTTAGTAGATCCACGATTATCTAAACCGATCGCATCAGAGTACGTATGCACTATCCAAATATGTGCATCGAGTGGAAACAGTTCAATCTAAAGCGACCCATATACAACACGATTTATAGTACAATCTAACGCTGTAGCTAGACAACAGTTCTATTATCCTCGGTCTCTTACCATTAGCGTTGAACGTAGAATAGAATTACGAGTACACAAAGTGTCTGCACCTCAGCGCATCGGTGAGACAATACTAATCCAAAGACAAAAATTTGTTGTTTCCATTGATTTCTCTATGAAACTAACACCAGCACATTCCTGACATTTTTCTGATTCAAACGAGTCCAAACACGACACAATTTGGATCGCGTTTACCTGTGCAATTCACGGATCGGTAGAACCTCGACTATCCGAACTAATCAGTGGAACGCGAGTGTTCGTGGATTACGCAGGTGAATATGATCCAAACTTTGTCGTGTTTGGACTCGTTTTAATCAGAAAAACGTCAGGAATATGTTGATAACAGTTTCACAGAAAAATTCATTCGAAATAGAAAATTTCTATTAATTTATTCGTATTGGTGTAGACGTCTTGTGTGCTCGCTTTGATATTCTATATTCAAAGTTAGCACCAAGAGACTGAGAAATAGCGTCTGTACACAATGTAAGTGACACATCCTGTCCGAAATTTCCATCCGTATCGCGTTTCTTAGCGTGGGTCGCGACGTTCGCGTTCGCGGCGCTCGATGCTCGCGTTTTGTGTTCGGCCGGAGCTCGGTCAAAGGGTGAAGGGTTAATCCGTGGAACAACGCACACGCCGGTCGTCTCTGGTATCACTTGTTCGGGGTCCGGGTGCTTGTGAAAGTGGGCGCGAGTGACGAAAGGCGGAAAGCTCGAACAAAGTGTGCGGCAGGCTCGGCGCGGCGCCTCGTCGCGAGGTCGAGGAAGTAGCCTTGGTGTAAGTGGCGGCTGGGGTTCTCTCGACTGGTTGGAATGGGTAAGGGGGTCGAGTGAGTGACTGACTGGAATGAGGGGGTTCGCTGGTCCGGGTTTACCCGGCTGGGGTTAGGTTAAGTGTCGCCCGACAGCGCGCGCGGCCAGAAAACGTGAGAAACGGAACGAAACGAAACGAAACGAAACGAAACGAAACGGCAATGGAAGGAGACGGGGGTAGACACACACGTAGTCGATAAGAGAAACGGGGGGGGGGGAAGGTGTCTGGTATATGAACGAAGAAGCCAAGCCACCGGGAAGACAGAAATAAAGCAACGGATCTTCTCAACGGCGACGGGGGTTGGAGACTATCAGAAGGGAAGAAACACAGTCTGTTGTGAGCAGAGAACGAAGAGGATGCTCTGCTCCGCTTCTGCCTCCGCTTCTGCCTTCGCTTCTGCTTCTGCTCCTCTTCGCATTCCCGGGGGGCGACCGAGCATACCGCAGGATGGAAGCAACTTTCCGCTTCGATCTGATCGGTTATATCGGAGCCACGCGTGGTGTCACGTAAACCCAAAGAAAATACCTCCTCGTCTTTCTTCTTTTCTGCTCTCTCGGGCCGCCGCCCCCGCAGTTACATTGGCCATCCACCGAGTATTTTCCACTCGCATTCTTCGCGGCCAATAGCTGGCATCGGTCTCTCCGCGACGCTATATTTCGGTGGCCGGCTTCCATACCGGCGAGAATAAAACGCCGACGAAATCCGCGGCGAGACCCTCGAATCCGACAAATGGAGGAAATTCTTCCGAGGCCCCCTTCAATTTTACCACCGTGCATCAGAAATCTCGCGAAAAGATTTTCTGCTCTTACCCCCTACAGTGCGATATTTTCGAAATTACCTGCTCGAGGTGTGGTGATTTTTCATGGCTTCGTTTGAGTTTTCATTTGAGTGAATATTGTATATTTATAACGATAGTGAGTGGATCGATTGCAAAACAGTGAAGACATTTAAAGAATTTGATTACGCTTCTTACAATTATTAAGAAACGAAAGAAGGAATATATTTTCTGTAGCTTCAAATTATTGCGGACAATTTTTATTTTATATTTAATTCTGCAGTCTACCGATAGGAAAATGTTCAATTAAGGTTGGGGGTAATTTAGATTTTTTAAGGCCGTTTCATATTTATGCGGAGAAAGAAAATTTCCGCTGGTGCATTTGGATCAATTGGTGATTGTTATAGCACATTTAAACACGCTTTTAACCCTTAGGACTCGAGTGGCGACTCTGAGGCGCCACTAAGAATTGCTGTATCATTATTCAAAATATTTTTCACATTGTTAAATTTGTTTGTATCTAATAAATTACTAAACATTTTGGTATTGTACGAGTAAATTGCACCATTTTCGTATGTATAACATGACAAAATATATATAGAAGGGCAATATTCTAGGTCAGAAGAAATGTTTCGTTTTGAAGTTAAAATAGCTTCGAGAGCAAAGGGTTAATCATTCCTAACGATTAACGAGTTGAGCGCGTTTGACGTGTATACACGTCGGACCAAATCTCTATTGCCGTGCGGTTGACGTTAACGAATTGTTAATTTCTTATCGAATAAAAATGTAATTCTTTCTCACTTTGCTTTACTTTCTTCGTTAAATTTATAATAGCGGCATTTGACCTGCTTGATTTTCATTCCGCGCCCGTGAGGGATTTTTAAAATTAACCTCCGCAGTTAACTGTTCAACGTATAATTTAATCTCTGCCTTGAACTATAGTTTTAATGCAAAGCAGCACTTTAAACCGTGTAAATATTTCTTGTCTTCATAAGTTTGCACATTATGAAAATTTTAACATTTTATAAAATGGCATATAAATGAAATATAAATGAAATATAAATTAAATGAAATATATTTTTGCTAGATCAAACTAGTTGCGCGTTATTGTTGCTGGGTTGAAATAATAGTAAATGCTGCATGATTCGTCACGAGCAAAATGATAGGAACAAATCTGCAAATGTCTTCAGTAAACGAAGAAATACTTTTCGTTTTTTGAAATAGCTACATGCGTGGTCGCATAGATCTCGAGGAGGCAATATAAAACGTGATAAATGCATCGGAAATAAAAGTCGGCCAAGATGCAAATTGCTCCGAGGAAGTCATCAACTTGTATGTGTATGTACCGTCAGTTTGCTCTTGATGCAGAGGAGTCGATGAACGTAGCGTAACGCACGACCACGTTGTCCTGATTTGATGATTAGATACGAGCTGATCTGCCCGGGTTCTTCGTACCGTTTGCTCTCACGCCACGTTTGTCTTCGCTCGCTACGTTTTCGCTATTCGGATAAGAGGTCTATTGATAACGTTCATGCTTGGTCGCTCTAGATAGTTTGCATTTTTCCATGAAGGTTTTTTTTTTGGAAATGCTGAAATTAGAAAACTGGTTCTTGCATGGATAAACCGGACGAATTTATCCAGTCCAGCCACAGTTTAATTAGTTTTAGCAATGCAGCGAAATAAAATTACTGCATAGAAGGAACGGGATCATTATAATAATTCTTGCATCTCTGACGATAACATAGATATCGTAATATAACACGGATCGTAACACAGATTCAAGAAATAATTAGTAATTTCGTTTCTAGTTAGTCATGTAATCTAATAATATTACTCAGCATTTATAAATGCTATAGATTAATAAAAGATGCTGTATTTAAAGATGTATAGATTAATAAAAGATGCTATATTTATAGATGTAGAGATTAATTAAATACAGATTGGTTTCCCCATAATCCCACTAAATTAAAAGTTAATAAAAGATAATGAAAGTTAATAAATTTGTTAAGTGTATATAGCCTACGGATATGGTGGCAATGTTTAGTACCCTAGTATGTGATTTTCATTATTGTTCACGACAGCTTTCTAATGAGTTCATTGTTTTTTTTTTTTTAGTGACTCATAATTTATTTATTTTTTTATTTATACTTTTTGATGCAAAAAGTAACGTTCGCACACACATAGACATTTCGCTTTTTTTCGATATTAGGCGATGGCTCGGGACCGGCTTTCGCCGTATTTCGGATGCTGAAGAAGAGGGGACAGCGATTTTCTTATTTCGAAATAAAAAAGAATGACTCCGGCATAGCATACGGAGGGTTGAACGAACGTGCTTATGTTACAGTCTGATACCTTTCTAATGAATTTTGAATCAATTGGCGGCGCTCCCAATTATTTTAATTAGCCTTTTAACAGCTCGTCGTTCGCTATTCGCATTTTTTGTGCTGAAGCTAAGATTTGCATATGAAGATAAAAAAGTTTATTGTGTTATACCGGAGAATAGGCTCCTCTTCCGTTACCACGTGCAATTAGTTTTAAAAACTTCAGTGTTGAGATAACTCTGCTTTGCAATTCAATCTTCATGTCGTTCCTAGTTAGCACAGATTGCGAGAATTGGTTTCACACTTTTTCCGCGTGTATCCGTGTGTGGCAAGAATGTAACACGATACGCATCAACATTTTCTATGCAGTGTGAATCGGCGAACGCAATCCTAACGGTAGACGTTAACATCGTGGTTCTACTTTGTGGGGAAAATTCAGAGGCGCCGGGAAAGACGGGATTTCTGTAATTAAGTATAGCCGGCTGTTCAACCGTGAAACTCTGACCAGACGAAGTGGATTGGTACATCAAACTGTTGGTTTGCATAAATATTCGCGGTCTGATAATTGGTATAATCGAGTTATCTTGAGTAGGACAGGAATTAAACTTGGAACCGTCAGGTATTGTCAAGTGTAATTAAAATCAAGATAACACCCCGAAGAATGCTTGAAACCGGTCATTACCATTTCAAATATCTTGACTTAATCCCTTTCCCGAGACTGAACTCCAAACTTATATTGCCTCGTTCCCGTCACGAAAGCGGATGTAATTCACGGCCAATTAAAATGCTGTGGAAACCTATCGGAGTGCTTTAGGATAGTTCGGCGCCATAGATGTGTTCCATGAAATTCCGATGGGCCCTCGAATAAACATGAACGGCATAAAACGTTCATAAATAAATGCTCCAGGCGAACGACTGCGGATCCTGCCAAATAAATTATTGAAAAAACACGGGAAGAATTTAATATACTTAAGAACATATTTTCAAGAAAGTAGGAAATATTTTTGCCCTTTTTGCAAAAAAATAATTGTATCCTGGCTACTAGAAAAATTGCAAGAAACAGTTACAACAGTCCAAGCCAAAACAGTTAATCATTGGATAATGAGGAACTAAGTAATTTTAACACTAGAACTCCAGGGTCAAATAGGTCAAAATGAGGGGTTGCAAATTTTTTAATTTACTGAAATTGTAAAAATGCATTTATTTGACATATGCTGTGATAGAAATTAATAGGTCAAAATGAGGGGTTATACGTTTTCTGATTTACTAAAATTGTAAAAAAGCATTTATTTGACAAATACTGTGATAGAAGTGTTTAAAAAATCTGAGAAAGTACATTCTTGTTATTTTGTGTACATTGATGTGTAATAGTCATTGTTAGTGTTGCATATATGTAGTGTTAATTGGGTAAAGGGTTGGTTGCAACATGTGATCTTTTTTGAGGAGGGATCTCCCCTTTCGGTTCAATTATTTTTGGTATCGCGTGCTCGATTGTGTCTTCGTCGATAAAGGGGTAATTTTATCGGCGAAACGAACCGTGGAATTTTCAGGTTAAGCCCGTGATTGAAACGGACGGTCGCGAAATAATGAACAAGGGGAACTGAAATCGAAAGATCAATAGCCTAAGGTTAATGTTAGATAATTCGAGGGGAGACAGATTGTCCGGAATTCCCAGGGTCTGGCGCCAGGGGCAGATAATTCTATAGAGACACTTCGCGAGGACCGTTTCGACTTTTGACAAATGGCCCGCAGTTGATATCTTATAGTTAGCTTCCTTATAGAAGATGATGTACGGTGACTGATGGTCCATCGCGGTTGCCGCTGTTCCCTTAGGACATCATTTTAGCGTAATAGAAACAGCATTCCAATTTTCTTGAGCGATTTGTACTTCTCACGTCGTTATTTATAATAACATCTCGACGACGGATGCCGGCCGCGCGAAAAGAAAACTAAACGCTTGAAATCGAGATCTCTTCAATTTGAATTGATATTAGTATCTTCTTTCTCTCATCCGCTTCCTCTTAATTCAATATAATTTTCCCGTTTCATTCGCCTCTTCGAACGGTATAATTATTAATTACATTTATTTTTACATTTTTATTATTTTTTTTTAATCTAATCTCAGCTTTTTAACCAAAATGCAACGTTCCATTTTTTTAATTCGGCTTTTATTTTGCAGGTTTAGAGTGACGTGGAGTATTTTTTGTTCATGTTCGTGTAGACTATGTCTGTGTCGGTAATAGATTGAAAATCAACAGGCACGCGTACGGTTTATAATCTGTAAATAACAAATACATAAATCTAGAGTCTAGAGAATCTCACACGTACACCGTTCCATTCCACGTACACAGACGAATAATAAAAACGGATTGAAATAATACCCAAGCTTTCTATTTCATAAAAAAGTGGTCTATGTGCATTATAAATGACAAAAGCTTCGCCAATATAAAATATAGCTTTCCGACTTTCCACTCTACGTTGCTTTTAATGCGCTTTTCGAAGAAATATGCGATACGCGTGTTTTATATGTACAATCGTGCTTTTTTCGATGGGTGAAAATAGTTCTCGAAGTTAGAACTGAAAAATATGACGAAATACCTCGGCAATTAACGATCGCAGTAAAAAGTGCTCGAACGTAGAAATATTTTAGTATTTCCTAATACAAATTTGCAAAACAGCAAAAATTCACGTATCTGTACGGCAAACACGATTTGTTCGCACAATATTTTTGACATGCCGAACGTTTCCCTGAAAAGTTAATCAAATAGAATAAAATTGTCTCGAATTATTGAACGCCGGATTTCATGCATGGTTAATAAAAATGAGTGGGCGAAGTGCGAGGCTGAAAAAAACATTTAGGTGACCTCGGCAGTATTTTTACTTTTTATTCAATTTATTAACAGAAGAAAACGTTTTTATTCAATAATCAGCTTCTGCTATTAGACTATTTGCTCAAATTTGCAACTTTAAATAGGAAGCTTTAAATCTACCAACAAAAGAAGCTGAAAATTTAGATTAAAAAGTATATGTTTGTGTTGAAATGACTAGCAACTTTAACAAAATTTTTTTTGTTAAAATTGGCATCTACAAAAACTGGTTATCTAGTTTAATGTAAAATTTGAAAAAAGGGGAACTAAATTTAAATTCATGGAGATATATGTGGTACAATAAATGATGCTTCGCAGATATACTTTAAAAAAATGGCTGCCAAGTTCTTTTGGTTTAAGATATTTAGCTCAAATTTTCAGGAAATACTGCTTAGACATTATGTAATAGGTTGTATGTGTTCATATTTTAATGAACCGTAATTTCATATATAATATAAATATTTTGTAATATATTACAAAATAGTTGAATTTCCCTTGCTTCTCAACTAATTACACACCAATTCTAATTAAAATATTCGGGCATTCCACAAAATCAGAAAATGGTTTTAACCCTAGAATGGCGGGACTCGGGTCTACTCTGACCCAGAGATATTTTAGTACCCAATTTCCATCATTATCTGCGTGTGGTTATTTGATGTCAAAGAAGTAGGTTTCAAACTAAATTTTGGAAAGATTTGACTGGATTATACTGCCATGAAATGATAAAAATTAGGGTTAGATCTAGCTTAGGTCTGAACAGTATGTCTCGATGGAAACTCGCTTCACAACATTTGCACTCAAAAGTCCGATATTTCATACGCAGCGATCTAATACAATTCTCCTAAAAAGCCGAAGGACGTGGCGATTTCTTGATCTCCGATAGCGTACGCTTTAATTTCGACTTCCGTTCCGACTGGGGCGCCGGCAGAAAGAGCCGGAGCGGATCGGGAATGGATCGAAGCTCGTTTGGGAGTCACGGTGGAAGCGGTCCGTGGACGTGATCGTCCCCGGAGCGAACTGTCCGGAAACGGCGGGAAGCTATCGGGGCTCTTTTATGTCATCGACGGTAGAAATCGTTCGACTTCTTGCGGCGCGTCTCCTCTGTCCGGGATCGACGATCCTCTATATAGAGAGATCTCCCGGACGGGGTCGACAGCACGGAACCATGTCCTGTCACCCGGTAGCCACGGCTGGATACTTCCTGCTGCATTACTACAGCCGTAAACTACGAGCATTGCACGCCATTATCTCGATCCAGTTCATTAACATAGCCGACCCGTCGAATGGACTCGCCGAATCGTTCCCGGCCGACTTGCACTCTTGTTTAATGCACGATAAGTTGCGCCCGCCGGGGCTCTTCGATCCAGCCTGCGAAGCGATAATCCAGCAGTTTATTCAGCCGGGGGTCCAAAGATAGCGACGCTATTTCCACCCGAAGAAAATAATCTTCCTCCCTTCCCCTGAACAGCCGAGTGTCAGGAAAACTTCCCCCGGACTCGGGAAACGGACGTCTAGATTAGCGGACGCTTCGAAAATTCGCTGCGTGCCCCTCCCCCCCCCACACCCCTAATCTAAATCGAGCCACTTGTTCTTCATTACTACCCGAGGATTAAACAGTGCCGAACGAAAAATCGTTAAATTCTCGAGCGGTCCCTCTCGTGGGCAATAAAGCACGCGTAATTCCCGTTTTGTTGCTAAATTAATCGCTCGAAAAGGGGAACAAGTCTCGTGTTCGAGATATCGAGTGGCGAGATCGGTCTATTAGCATTCCTCGATCTCTCAGCCGTCGGACAGAAACATCTTCGCCGCGGCATCGAGCTCATAAATTTCGTTCTCAGGGTCACTGAGCACGATTCCCACGCTGATTGAAGCGCCGACTATCTCTCTCTCTCTCTCGCTCTCTCTCGCTCTCCGTATATACTGTATAACGGAGGCTGGAAACCGGTGGATATTTACCAGAATCCTGGATATCGTGGTCCACTTTTCGCCTCGTGCTGCACGATGCACCTGACGTGCACCGCCGTCGCCTAGGTGTCCCGTCATCGATCCTCCTCTCCTCCCCCGCGTCATTCAACCTCTGTACCCCCTTTCGCCCCGTTGTACACCCCCCCCTCTTTCCCCGCCGTTACTCTCGTGTTCAGGTCGTCCACGACACCGTGGCCGGGTCGTTGTTCTTGAAACACCGAGAGAGGGCTTTTTGTTCTCACGAGGGGATCTAATTTTCATTGGCCCCGCGTCCGCGACCGATCGTCCTGCCCGGCATTGTGTGTTCCGCTCGAGCTGGGGGATCGTTGCTAACTGAATGTATAATGTAAATGCACCCGACATTGTGTACACGGCTCGTTGTTGAACGCTGACCGCGATCAGTTTTGGTCGAGTAGGCGCAACGTGTGCGAATTCCAATTTCCAGGCACATAATTCCGGCCTCCGGCCCGACCATCCTGATCGCAAGTCGACGGAATAGGACTGAACACGATGGACTGTCTGTTTGCCCGGCTAATTTGTTTGTTGACGGTTTTTTCGGAAATTATTTTCGGCCGAGATTGCCGGGAGACTGTAATGGGAGTCGTGTCCAGGTTGTGTATGTTTAGTGATTTAAAAATATCAATTAAAAAGCGGAAGGTTTTGAACGTTCCTAAGTGTTCGTTAACCCTTTCCACTCGGCGCTATTTTCATTCTAAAACTAAATTTTTCTTCCGTCCTAGAATATTTTCATTTTATTCATACGAAACTGATTCGATTTTTCACATATAATATTTCAATGTTTAGTAATCTATTGAATACAAATTTTGTAATGTAACAAATATTTTGTAATATTTTTTGTAATTTCCTTGAAATATTGCCACAACAATTTCTAGTGGTGCTTCAGAGTCACCGCTCGAGTGCTAAGGGTTAATATTGGACAGATTTGTGTGAATATTTTTTATATTTGTTTGCCTGGAGACGGACACGAACCGGAAACACAATACATCCGGGAAGCATAATTTGTGAAGATTCTGTTTTATTTTAATCAATATCCATGAAACGTGTAAAACCTAATATCGTTAACGCACAGCTTAATTTATAATGTCTTTCGCAAACATTTTTAAATATTTCATCGATCACAGCACATGTGTAGAGCACACGTATATAAAATTGTGTGTAACGACAGCACACAAAGTACGGTGCTAGCTTCTTCAGAGGTCACGTAAAACATAAATATTGTACGACGTAAAATAGAAATCTGCTTAATGAAAATTACATTTCATTAAAATAAAATGTAAATCTCCTTTCCCGTTATCTCGTACGCCAGAAAATGATTGAATCTCGATACGATTATCTCGGAAATTGAAGAGCAATTATATATCTCTTTAACTTCGACATTTCAATACGAAATATTTTAAATACCGACTCAATATTAAATATCCCGACGCACTCTTCGTTAAACGTTTACTTTTCTCCACACATGAGATCACGCACCCTTGTGTGCACCGCGCGTAATTAAAAGATAATATGTACGGAATTGTATGATGTGCCAGATGTTATAATTTCCATAGAATGAGCTGAACTATTTCTTTCCAGTGTAAATAATATAACAGAAGGTACTCGGCCGATGTTTCTACGTGGTCGAGGTATTCAGCGCGTTCGCAATTTTTCCGATACGTAACGAACGTAACCGGCATAGTGTACGTAACAGAGCCCGTGTAATGCGCTCGAATCGATGAACCTCGTGGCTCAGGCTCTGCTCGATAGTTCGGCACATTTACAGGCGAGACACGATTACATTTAGCATAATAATTCGTTGATTGATACGTACGTGGGTCAAACGGGTGTCGTTAGGGATGCGCAATTCGTTTCGCCGTGCCCGCTTTGAATGGTCCTTGGTCCTCTGTGTAACGTTTCTCGTGAGCCCGAATCGTGTACAATTGTTCGCCGTAACATCTTACCAGGAAACCCATTTAAACCGCCATTAAAGCCCCGAGCCAGACTCTATTCGTCGTTGTAATAATCGGCTCGTTGCATATATAAACCAACGTCTACCGTTAATCGAAAATAATATTAATGCAGTATGGAAATTTCGAGATGGCTCGCGTCGCTTTATACCGCTCCCTTGACCCATTAAGTCCCAAGCAACGAAACAACACGACTTTCACACGGACAATTATTGATTACTTTTAACCGTGTACAGGAAACCATGTAAAACAGAAATGAACCGTGCACAGGAAATAATTTAAAACAGGAATGTAAGTAATTTATGATGTAAAATATATAGGCAGTGTAATTTAAAACGTAAGTTTTATACCATAGAATTGATTTATCATAGTTCTGTGATTAGTGCAATTTCAAAATATTGTAACTTTCAGGTGCAAGAAGTAATAGGTGATATAAATACTAAGTTGATTTTTTGAAACCACTTATTATATCTACAACATGCAAAATAATTAATTTAATAATATAAATTTACTGGAAAACATTGCGAGAGAAATGTCGCGCTAAAAGAATGTTGAATGTAAATAAATAACGCAAATAATTGATGTACCGGAAATTATTGATATTAGAATTTATTTTGTATAGTCAAACGTTAACGGAGGTCCTTACTTTGGGAGTTGTTAAGTCAATAAAGAAACATTTATTGCCACACCTTGTGAATGTTTCACCTCGCCATTATCCTATTTCACTTTTTACAACGATCTTCCTAATCCTTTTTTGTCAGAAACATAAACGCAAATATATTCGTTTTATACTTCACGAACACAGCGATGAAATTAATCTCGAAATAAACTAGTGGAATTTCAAAGTGAAAAGAAATTTCACGGTTAAATAAATTATGGTAATGAAAAGAGACTAGAGAAATTTAATATAGTAGCTGAAGACAGTACCGTTAATAGCTGCATTTAAATGGAAAAGAATTGTAAAGTTTCTGTCTCTGTTTAATTCCCTACAACGATATCAATTTCGATGGAAAAGAAATACTGGCTTCGATCATGTTGCATAAAAGATTTTTTACGAAAAATAAATTGACAGTGCCGATTCCAGAATATAAAATGTTAGAGGCTTGATTGTTCTATTGACTCGAATTACGGATGTGAAACAGTTACTAAATCGTAATGAAATAAAAAGAATAACAATTATCTTTCATGGAAAATGTGCAATGAATTAAAATTTAAATATCTCGCTTTTTAAATACGTGTACAGAATTTAATGAAAACACAACGGACTTAGCATTTGTCCTAGTGTTTAAATGTGCATTGCATAAAATATGCGAAATTACACAAGACAAATTTTAATCTTTAAGCAGCTACTGGAATAAAAACGACGAAAAATCTGAATAAACTCAATGCTGCAATTAATCCGTAAGGCAATACTTACCAGTTATTTTGAATACTTGTTTTTGGTGTAAATAACACCACGGACAGGCTTCCATCAGAGTTCCAACAGCAACCAATCACCAGCGGAACAACGCTTCGTCGAAAAGAGAAAATACAATACGAAACGAGCAGGTATACAAACAATCGTACGCACTGGTTCATTATAAAATGAGTTTATTTTCTCTGTACCATATATGCTATGTACAACATGTGTATTACGGTACTGACATATACGACGTTCAAGCCGGAAAGGGTGGTGACGTCTCGATACTGGTACAAAAAAAAACACAGGTAAAAGAAGAGAGAAAAGAAACTAGTGCGGAATTAATTAAACATGCGCACACATCGAACTCTCCCGGTCGGTCCAATTAATTCGTTTAATCATCCACTCGTCGCGGCGTTGTCCCGGTTTCGTCGTCACGCCCGTGTGCGCGTGCTCCGTCCGATTGACGAAGGGACGTCGTTAAAAAAAAAGAAGAAAAAATAATAAAACGAAAGGAAAGGAAAAACGAAAATTACGATATATGTATATATAGATGATGCTTCGCCGGACGTGGGACGCGTTACAAAAGTCTAAGGAAGAACGGAAGGAACGAAGTTAAAACAAAAAAAAAAAAACACATGAAGAGAGGATGGATATAAATTGTGATAAGGTACGAGTATTCTTGAAGGGACGGTACACGTTAAACGTACAAAATAAATAAGCCATTGCGGTTTGGTGCGCGTGTTATGTAAAATACGCTTGATCGTCGGGTAAGCTCTGTACGTGACTCGCGTGGTCTAGCGGTGTGCGAGAACCCGAAAATGTCGGGTACGGGATAGTCGGGTCGGGTCGGGCCGGGTCGGGCTGGGTCGAACCGGGCTAGGAAGCCATCGAGTCGAATTCTTAAAAAGCTTAGGAAGCCCAAATATTCTCGGAAATCTAAATATAGTCGAGAATCCTAATATTCGAGAACCCAAATATTCCGATTCCCCAAGCATTCGAAAACCCAAATATTCTGAATCCCGACTCATTCGAGAACCCAAGTATTCCGAATCCCAACGCATTCAAGAACCTAAATATTTCGATTCCCCACGCATTCGAGAACCCGAAAATTCCGATTCCCCAAGCATTCGAGAACCCAAATATTCCGAATCCCAACACATTCAAGAACCTAAATATTTCGATTCCCCACGCATTCAAGAACCCGAAAATTCCGATTCCCCAAGCATTCGAGAACCCAAATATTCCGAATCCCGGTGCATTCGAGAACCCAAATGTTCTGAATCTCGACGCATTCGAGAACCCAAATATTCCGATTCTCCAAGCATTCGAGAACCCAAATATTCCGATTCCCCAAACATTCGAGAACCCAAATAATCCGAATCCCGACGCATTCGAGAACCCAAATATTCCGAACCCCGACTCATTCGAAAACCCAAATATTCCGAATCCCGACGCATCCGAGAACCCAAACATTCCGATTCCCCAAGCATTCGAGAACCCAAATATTCCGAACCCCGACGCATTCGAGAACTTGAAAATTCCGAATTCCGACGCTTCGAGAACCCAAATATTCCGAATCCCGATGCATTCGAGAACCCAAGTATTCTGAATCCCGACGCATTCGAGAACCCAAATAATCCGAATCCCGACGCATTCGAGAACCCAAATATTCCGAACCCCGACGCATTCGAGAACTTGAAAATTCCGAATTTCGACGCTTCGAGAACCCAAATATTCCGAATCCCGACGCATTCGAAAACCCAAATTTTCCGAATTCCGATGCATTCGGGAACCCAAATATTGTGAATCCCAACGAATTCGAGAACCCAAATATTCTGAATCTCAAAACTTCTCGAAAATCCCGACGCATTGGAGAACCGAAACACTTCGAATCGAAAAATTTCTCAGGAATCCCGCTACATTCGAGAATCCCGAAATTTCCTTGAACCCAGCCCGACCTGGCCCGACCCGACCCGAGATTTTCGGGTTCCCGCAGAGCTCTAGTTCTGAATCGTAGATCTGCGGAAACGGGTAGCGACAGTGGAAGACAGCAAAACCGGGATGGTGGAGATGGCAAGGGGAAGGTCGCAGAGGTGAAAAAGCTGTGGAAATATGTACGCTCGTCAGGGTACAGAACAGACTCGAGCTTCTCAAGCTTACAGCGGAGTAGGCGCGCACCTCAGGCTCGAGGACAAGCACCGGCGTCTCAGCATGCTCGTGAACGTTCACGATAAAGAAGAAGAAGGCGGAGGGGTTGCGAGTATAAGGCTCATTAAGAAGGACGACGAAGGAAGCGTGCTGGAAGGGGAGGAAAAACAAACTCGCAGGGGTGTGCGAGCCCGGGAGAGGGTCTAAGGATGGAGAAGAGGAAGCAGAAGAAGTTGCAGAAGAGCGTGGAAACGGTTTCTCGTGTCATCGAGAGAGAGCGGTCGTCCTCGAGCCTAATATTAACGTTTTGATGAAGCGGTCCCTGCTCCTCCTTCGCTCGGCAGGCCGCCTTGTTAACTTAAAACTTAATTACGTAATCAAAAGTGACGATACATGATGCAGCTCGTAGCTTTCCATTTTTCATCGTATACGCGTTTGGATAAAATAGACAGTCGTATTCGTTAAGAGTTATTTGTCGCTGGGACAACGCAGTTTCCATTGACTTGGATCAAACGCTGTTCGCGGAACCGCTTCGATCAGCGCTGTGCTTCGCGAGGATATCGGTTCGATCAAGTCGATGAAAAGTGCTCGACACATCCTAGAACTAGAAGAAATGTTTCTTGACAAGATGGCGCGAGAAAATCTCGGACCAGCTCCCCCCTGTTCACCTGGCGATTGTTTTCTCGCGGGTTATTCTCATGCGGCGAGCAGGAACCAGATTCTTCATGCACCATCTCGTATCGCAATTATGCGTTTACGCACGTACGTCTAAAAGATCGCGAGCGGCGAGCAAACATGCTCTTCTGTTTTTTCTTGTTACTTGTTCATTCCCGAGCATGTGGAAAAGCTCGCGGCTCGCAATGCTTGTCGCTCTGGCACGGCTGTGTCCGCCGTGTTTCGAACGGTGTTTATAAAAATTGGCTCTACCCTCTCACCACAAGCAAATTGGATATACTACGTCAGCGTTAGCGAAAAATCCTTAGCATACAACGTAAATGTAGAATAAAACTCTTAAGTATTGTCGCTTACTGATACGCGTAGGCACCTTCGTTGGCATCTTATCGTCGATGTACACACGTGCGCGCGCGCGAGTGGGACACGCGTCCTCTTTCTTTCTACGGGAGATAATATTGCAGCTGCGAAACGGGACCAGCGAAACATGGCGTGCTCTAATCACTCCGGAAAAACTCGATTCTATCTACCTTGCTCTATATATCTCTCTCTCCCTCCCCTCTCTCACTCTCTGCCGATCTATGTTTTCAATCAGCGGTCCGTTCGAGCCGAAAACAGAATTCGGCCGAATACAAGCGACCCGCGTCAAGCGCCGGAGAAAGCCCGGCTATTTCCACGGCAATTAGAACCGATAATTAAAGTGCGCGCCGACGTTTCAACGCCGGCACAATGCTCCGGTGCGTACGATCGCATTTTTTCCGACCCAGGATCGATTTTTCTCTGACCATCGAATACCGCAGAAGTTTGACGCGGGTACAACAGATGCGCGTTTGGATCACCTTATTTTGGGGTTCATTTGTTTGGGATTTATTATTGGTGGCGCTTCGGGTGGGGGTTAGTTGGAAACCCTCACTGAACCTTCTGTCTCATAATATCGAGTCGGATGAGTTACACATGAATTCTGTTTCATCTAGTGGAGGAAAATTGATTCGACTCTATTTTTTGGAGAAGAATCTTGAAAATGGTATTTTAAGGAATAGTTCCAAACAGTGGTAATTATGCGGTTTGGAGACTTTTGAAAATTATTCTATTACACAGTTTTTTTTCTAAACAGCATTTCTTCAGCGAAATATTTTAACACTGGAACGAGAAATCAGTTGGAGTGTTTCATGAAATAGTGCCAAACAATGGTAATTATGCAGTGTGGAGACTTCTCAAAATTATTTTGTATAAACTATTTTGCTAGAGTTCTCTTCTAAATAACATTTCTTAAGCGAAATATTTTAACACTAATACGATAAATCAATCGGAGTGATTGCAATAGTGTTCTGACACAAATATTGAAATTACTGAAGTGTTTACATAAGAAATTATTGAGCACACTGCTGTATTGGAGCATTTCGTAGAGAGTGTTTAACAAAGACGAAATATTTAAATGAAAATTCTACGAAATCCGAGAAACCGAAATCCGGATTACTAAATCCGAGTAACTGCAATAGTCTTCTATCACAAATATTGAAATTACCAAAGTGTTTACATAAGAAATTATTGAGCATACTGCTGTATTGAAACATTTCATAGGGAATATTTAATGAAGGCGAAATGTTTAAATGAAAATTGTCCAAAATCCGAATAAATGCAACCTTTTCGTTACTACAAGACACATTTCTAAACACTTTCGAAACCATATACGGCCGGTGAAAATTCCTCTACAAAACTGATCGTCAATCGAGAACTAACGTCAGAAATAAAAAAATCGCCACTCAAGGGTTATCGCATTTGCACCCTCGATGGAAATGACACCATTGGCGCGTGCGACGATGAATTTCTCTGTCGTCAACATTGTCGCGGGGATCTCTTCGGCAAGAAGTCCCGGGCGATCATTCAAATTAAGAGAAGCTAGAGAGGGGGGGGGGGAGAAGGGGAGAGAGAGAGAGTGTGCGGGGTGTTCGGTGCTTGTCGACGGTCGGGAAACGTCGAATCGGGGAGCGTTGGTGAACGAAGTTCGATTAACTGAAATGCAAACGTTTCGCCATAATCGGAGACTCGCACTTTGCTTGTCTTTATCTTTCTCTTTTGCTTGTCCTTCCGTTCAGTCTGTTTGTCTTGGCGGGGCCGTATTCAAATCTTCAAGTTTCTCAATTAACCCGATCCCTTCCGAAAGTCTTTGTATCGGAATCGATCGAAAGAGAGAGACAGAGAGACAGAGAGAGAGAGAGAGAGAGAGAATGAAGACATTGGTAGAGAGCCAGAGAACGTAAGAGAGAGAGAGAGAGCTAGCCGATTTAAATGTGGCCCGACGTATCGCGCACGCCCCATCTGCCGGGTCCCCTCATAGATCCCCCTCGTCAGAGATCCGATCTACCGGTTGCTCGGTCGCAGTTTCACTTTGTTCCGCGGGAAAATTCGGCGGAAACTCCGCCGAGCACCCCAGTTCCCGGGCAAGTTCGACCGCGAGGCTTGTTATGTTAAACAGCAATCCTACGCGAAATGTAATCCGTTCGAACGTACTGTCTCCGCGCTCCGGCGCATTGTGCGGCGACGTTTGCACGTCGGATCTATGTTCCCGAAGTTAAGATCGACTCTGCCCCGTTAGAACTTCCCCGGTGGCAACCCCGGTGTATTTGAACTCGACGGGAACCGTGCCGACGGAAAACCCGGCGAATAACTTTTCCAATGTAAACGACGTTCGTTTCGTGCTGGAACGGGCCCGGCTATCCGCGGGCAACTTCCGAATTTTAGTATAGTCCTCATCCGCGCGTACTGTGGCATACGTGCACGGTTAGGCCTTCTGTTCGCGAGACGTGGATCAAAGTGTACTTTAAGTGACGTCAATGAGATGTTCGAAGGACGGATCGGTTGAACTGGGTTTCGAGGTTTCGGTTTCGATTCTACTGGCTCGATCGATGTTTCATTGTTTACGCTCAGAATGAAGGATTTCAACCCTTTGCACTCGAAACTATTTTGACCCTTTGCGCTCGAAGCTATTTTAACTCCAAAACGAAATATTTCTTCCGACCTAGAATATTTCCCTTCTATATATATATTTTTCATGTTATACACACGAAAATGGAGCAAATTCTTCGTGCAACACTGAAGTGTTTAGTAATTTATTCGTAGACAGCGGATCTGCATGCGAAATAAAAAATTCCTACCTAAATTGCAACAAACCGGAACGAAATAGTAATTTATTTTCAATCTTAATCTGTTTTGTAGGTTGGAAATAATATAATCGTATTTTCAAATTCTTCTAATGTTTTTTCTATCGTAAATTGTATGTACTAATTTTTGTCATAAATGCACAAAATCCACAGTCTATTTATTGGATACGAACGAATTCAATAATGTGAAAAATATTTTGAATAATAATACAGCAACTTTTAGTTGCGTCTTAAAGTTGCCATTCGAGTGCTAAGGGTTTATAGTTAGACTTGCTATGTGGGATGAACATTCAAGGAATTTTTAGCTCTAGAACTATCGGATGGGTCAAAATGACCCGCTCCTTGTTTTGTCTTTTCTTAATAATGAAGAGATATGTTTTAATATTTGAATTCATTTAAATACGACAAATTCTAGTGAAATTGGATTTAAGCAAATATATGCTGACCAGTATGAATATGTCACTTATGACATATATGTATGGCATGTATGTGTATGACATATATGCCAGTCATTTATGTATGGTCTACGTGGCAGTCATTGCGTTGAAACAAATACAATATTCATATACATGAAACTAGAACATGTCTGATTCGAATAGTGTAAATTTAAACAGTCCCCCAAAAATAAGAACAAACCCAGAGACAGACCAGCCACAATCGAAACCAGATCAACACCGCAAACAGGACTTCCGGTGGCCTGATGTCTGTTGTTCCACATTGATCGCAACACTGAAGTACGTGTCTTGAACGTCGCCGCATCGCTAACAGAAGGCCTCGGCGTGCTCCGTGACAAATTCTGAGATAAACTATCGAAAACTATGTCAGCGGGGGCCGTCGCGTCTCGAATAAAGGAAACTCCGCAGTCACGGTGAAACGACCGGGAAATATGGTCGCGGTGACGCAGCCGGTCAGCGTTGATCGCGAGCGTGATTACGCAGCGACGCGACGCGTCGCGCCGGCTTGACTTCGAGAGAGAGAGAGAGAGAGAGAGAGAGAGAGAGAGAGAGAGAGAGAAAGCGCGCGCGTAGAGCGGTCCAGATTGATAAGCTTACGTGTCGCGATGTAAATTAACCGGACCGACACGGCTGGTCGGGACGCGGCTAAGGTTAAGTCGGAAGGGGATCGAGGTTACGTGGTCCCAGTACGCTCTAGATAGCTATCCTTGATGCGATCCGACGCCATCTCGCTGTCTCGTTTCCGGGCCCTTCTCGCTACCGAATTCTCGTCCAACCCCACGGAGCTTAGCTTAACCCCGAGACGCCACAAGAGGCAATTAACCTTCCGCCAACCCCTTTACGCGCATTGCTCTCTCTCTCTCTCTCTCTCTCTCTCTCTCTCTCTCTCTCTCTCTCTCCGTCTGTCCCCCTCTGCACACCCCCGTCGGTTCTGAACCACCCCTGGAAACCCCATGCCGCCCAGGCTCTCTCGGTTTCTACGGTTGTCTCCTACTGTTTCCAGTCGTTCCTATATACCCTGTCTCCCTGGTCCTCTCCCCAGGACCAAGGGTCCACTATTCCTCCTGTTGATATCCTACTTGGAGCATCTGCATAATCATGCTCGATTCCCAATGCTAATTAGAGTCCGTGCCAGTGGCCTATCCTACGCAGGCAAGTACACGTCGACCTCCATCGCCTTTGGAGCAACGCCACGCCTCGCTTGATCCCGCTTCGGCTTGTTTCGCTTTGTCTTGTCTCGTCTCGCGTTTCAACGGACGGGAAAAAACTCGGACGGGGGAGGGGAAGAAGATAGAACAAGTTGTATAAAGAAAAGGGGGTTAGAGAGTTAGTACACGGTCGGACGAAACCGACCGAGGAAGATTACGCGCTATTTTAAATGAAGGATGACGGAGTTGCCGGATATTCGATCGGACCCCTGCCCGCCGATCGCCTCTCTTAATTGCTCCCTGATGCCACGGTTGTAATTGGCTTCTTCTTCCAGCGACTGCGCGTCCGTCTGCTGTTTTCAATGGCGCGACACCTGGCAAGCCGACGACGAAGACGATCGGATAGATCGATCGATCTTTTCGAAAGGTGTCGCGAGAGGAAGATGATGACAGAGAAGTTTGGGCGATCGTTCTAGCACGGCTCCTCTTTTCGGGATCACTCCTCGGATGATTGTGCATGATTTTAATAACTAGTATAGATCTTAGAGAACAGCCCACCGGATCGATTTTGATCGTCTCCGTTCACGCGACGGTTCTTCCCACAAGGTGGAGAAAGCGCGAACCGTCTCGCGGGCGAACACGGCCAATTCCCATCCAGAAAACTCTTCGGCGAATACCCTCAAAATTGCTCTATCCGCTCTGTGTGGAATCGCGTGTACGGTATCGAACACCCCCGTGGAGATTTGCGGAAATTCAGTCCTCGAATGATCCTGCCGGATTAGCTCTGTTACGAGAGGGTTGGGCTCCTTCGACGCCGAACCTACCGGCCGCCGATCGCACCGTTACAAACTTTCTTCGAAGCGAATGAACTTTCTTAACCCTTTCGGTACGTTCGCTCGCAGCAGATGCGCTAACAATTTCGACGCAGACCTGAATCGCATCGCGGCATAAAAGAACATAACAGGTATACCCTGCTGTACCCGGTGAAAAGTTCCTCAAAGCGATCTCGTGTGACGTCACGGTCCGAGAATTGTTCCACCAACTAACAGTGGCGCCACCATGCGGGATAGACTACACTATAGCGTCGTGACGTCACCCAGGTTCGGACTATAGCATTTCCCTCGCTATTCATCCGAGAAATCTCTATCTCTATCAAAGTCAAATCAAATCTATCTCTCTCTGTCAAAGTTATGACCAGCGAGCGTCAGACGTTGATGGTATCGGAAGGGTTAAAAAACTCGAGCTTGTCAATCTTCTGAAGCGACGCATGCCGGTCGCTATAGCTCGGTAGGTTCGGCGTGAAGTCGCGAGGGTCGTCTGGTCGTCCGAAAGAAGCAAGAAAGTTAGCCGACCGAGACGCTCCCCCGAGGACTCGTAACATAGCCAAGGGATCAGGAAGACGAGATTAGGGGTGCGAATGACGGTGTACGGTGGTCGTTCAGAAACGGCGCGCAGAGTATCCGGTGTCGTACAACTTACAGAGGCTGTCGGTGCGTCCCGGGCCAGAGTGCATGCTGGGAACGGAGACAGAGACCGACAGAGCGTCTTGGTGTTTGAGCATCTGCCGGCGTCTCTGCCAGATGACGGCCCACGCGGCGATCACGGCGATTTGAGCGACGAGGAAGACTGTACCGGCGACGATCGCCTCGCCAAGGTTGATGCACATGCCCATCGACAACGAGATGTCCTCGCTCTCGACGAAGACGGTGTTCCTGGCCGCCGAGCTAGCGTTCGATGCCTTGTTGTCGGGCTTGAAGCCGAACTTGTCCATGATCTGGATCGACTGCACCAGGAGCAGGTCTTCGCGGTTCTGGGAGGAGAGGACTGCCGAACGACGACGACGACGTCTGCCGAACGAGATCACCGAGCGAATCTCACCGGTCGACTGTTCCTGGTCGCATTGCACGGGTTCGCAGGTCGGCATGCAAGGTGTCACCAGCGCGCGGAATTGGACCACCTCGGAGCTGGGGAACTTGAAGGCGTCGAAGTGCGACAGCAGGATCTGAAAATGAACCGGAAGCATCTTGTAAGAAACGACGGAAATGCAACTTGATTCGCGAATACAGCTATTGAACAGATCTACACGATCTTAGTCACTTCGCCTATCCCCTCCACTGGGGGTATAGACTGAGTATCCCTCCCGCGAGGGACCGTGAAGCTCGAGCTGCCTCGGCCAACGAGTAGTGTAAACATATACAGTGAATTCTCGATATATGTCAATAACACGGGTCTAGCCAGCGTCATGTATCGTCCAGAAGACATACCCGGGCCTGTTATGTTTTCATTCCTCAGCGTTCAAGGCCCTCGAGTTTCGTGGACCCTCATGAGGTATACCCCGCTGTGGTGGGGATAAATCCACGACATTTATCATACAGGCCTTGGCGACGTATATAGAGGAATCACTGTAATACGCCTTACACGATCTATATCACAGCACGGACCTGAGAATTGATATTAGATCGAGACTTTACTGTAGTATTTATTATTGTGTAGTAGTTAAATTGTTTCAATCCACTTGCTATTTTAAATTTCGCCTACTTATTTTCATCATAAACGTATCAGAGATCGATATTTTCCGACACTCCAAAAAGAACTTCTAGAGAGTACTATCATTTCCAAAAAGATTGGCCAAAGTTACAATTTCACTTTCATGTTGCTCTCGTTATTTTTTGAATTTGCATAGAGCTACCAATAATCGATGTGTGCATTGTACCATATTTTTCGCTTGCACACAACGAAGTACCATTTTCAATTGAATTTCTTTCCCAACTTTGACGATAAGCCTGCGTCATTCTCGCATTCTTCGTCCCGAGCGTATTAAGGTTGAAGACCGTGTAATTATTCAGGATCGACAATTGAAATCGGACAGAATAGTGCGCTGTCGATCGTGCAGGGGGATCATTTAGTGCCGTTATTCATTACGACGACAATGCGTCAACGTCGGCGGAAGAACCGTGGCAAAAATCCTTGTCCGCGGTAAAACAGTTTAAGGATGTTTGCGCAGTTTTGTTGATGAACCTCACCGTTGCCGGGGACAAGAGAGCCCGAGTGAGTACCGCTATAAGTTGTCGTTCATGGTTCTTTCATTCATTTTTTCCTTGTTAGAAACATAAACGCTTCCGCGACTGAATACAACAACGCCGCGGACGCAGGATTTCCATGGATTTTATCTGGGACAGGACGCGAATTAAAATACCATCAGCCGGCCGATGCTAAGAGGGTGAAATTTGCATTTCATGGGGCTCCGGGATATCGCGTTTTCCCTGCCTTTTCATCAAGTTAGACGCAGCAGAATAACAAGAAACAGAATCTGCAGCTTCATGCGACCATCGCGAGACAGACGGTTCGACGTTTTCTACCGACTCCGCGCGGCAAAAACGTCATCCTGCGATTCACCGTGGCCCTAGATCGGGATTTAGAAGAACCAGCACAAGCACCTTCCTCAAGTGTCTCGAAAAACTTGAAGAGGTCTAAATGTTTGTCAACCTCCTACAATTTATTTCCAAAGCTTCAGATCAAAACGTACTGTTTTACTTTGCATTCGTCTCTCCTACACATTATGAGTCATCCTGCGATTCACCGTGGCCCTAGATCGGGATTTAGAAGAACCAGCACAAGCACCTTCCTCAAGTGTCTCGAAAAACTTGAAGAGATCTAAATGTTTGTCAACCTCTTACAATTTATTTCCAAAGTTTCAGGTCAAAACGTACTGTTTTACTTTGCATTCGTCTCTCCTACACATTATGAGTCATCCTGCGATTCACCGTGGCCCTAGATCGGGATTTAGAAGAACCAGCACAAGCACCTTCCTCAAATGTTCTGAAAAACTTGGAAAGTTCTAAATGTTTGTGAATCTCTTACAATTTATTTCCAAAGTTTCAGATCAAAACGTACTCTTTCACTTTGCATTCGTCTCTCCTACACATTTTAAGTCACCCTGCGATTCACTGTGGCCCTAGATCGGGATTTGGAAGAACCAGCACAAGCACCTTCCTCAAGTGTCACGAAAAACTTGAAAAGGTCTAAATGTTTGTCAACCTTTTACAATTTATTTCCAATGTTTCAGATCAAAACGTACTGTTTTACTTTGCATTCGTCTCTCCTACACATTGTAAGTCATCTTGCGATTCACTGTGGCCCTAGATCGGGATTTAGAGGAAGAACCAGCACAAGCACCTTCCTCAAATGTTCTGAAAAACTTGGAAAGTTCTAAATGTTTGTGAATCTCTTACAATTTATTTCCAAAGTTTCAGATCAAAACGTACTCTTTCACTTTGCATTCGTCTCTCCTACACATTTTAAGTCACCCTGCGGTTCACTGTGGCCCTAGATCGGGATTTGGAAGAACCAGCACAAGCACCTTCCTCAAGTGTCACGAAAAACTTGAAGAGGTCTAAATGTTTGTCAACCTCTTACAATTTATTTCCAAAGTTTCAGATCAAAACGTACTGTTTTACTTTGCATTCGTCTCTCCTGCACATTATAAGTCATTCTCCTCAGGACGAACTCCATTCGATTCGTTTCCGACTTAAATAAATTAAACTAGCAAAACGACTTGACAGACCACCGTGCGACGA
This sequence comes from Halictus rubicundus, assembly GCF_050948215.1. NCBI lineage: Eukaryota > Metazoa > Arthropoda > Insecta > Hymenoptera > Halictidae > Halictus > Halictus rubicundus. The sequence goes on from NC_135166.1 coordinate 5,891,182, forward strand.
CGCAGCGTCTTTTTAATTCCGAAGCAAGCGACACCGTGTCGGCCGCTGTCAAAGGGGATTAAAGTGTAAAAATGAAGACCCTCATCTTTTATTCTAAAAATACTCGCAACCATCGCATTAAATTAATTTGTCGCCGCTCCCTTTACAACTGGCTCTCGCCAGTCTTAGTGAAGTCATAAAGTGTAAAACGATTCGCCTGCGACGTAACATAAAGTAGGGCGTTGAAAATTCATTTCCCCGAGTCCTCGGACGTTCTTACCGGATCATGTTCATATATGAGCTGTACTAATCTTTAAGTAGCTCTAGAAATTCATGTTTATCGCGTCGCGTTCGAGTAAACGGCTTCCGGAAGGGGGCTAAAAAAATTGGGACAACACACGGTTTCAATATTTCAAACCCCGACACATTTAATCTCGAGTCTTCAAAATGGCGAGGAGTCCCAATTTTTTGGTCGAGGACAGGTTTATTAAATAAATTGCTTCGGTTTTGCGGGAATCTTTGGGAATGTTAACGTGACAAGAAGTCTTTACAATGGTTTTTGGTGTTTTCGGAAAATGGCGAGTGGAAGAGAGAGAGAGAGAGAGAGAGAGAATTGGCACGCGTAGAAATGGCACGCAACGCTCGCCGCGCTGGCTGAAGGCGGGGTTATGGCAAACTGGTTTTTCCCCTGGCGGCTGCGCGGCCCAATTTTTTCACCTTCATTAGGTAAGGGCGTGTAACGACAATTACACGGGATCATGAGATGGGAAACGTCCTAAGTACCGGCTTTTAAAGGTGCCATTAAAGCCCGCGCGCATCCTCCGCGGTCGCGAACCGACCGTTTCTCTTCGGGAAGGTCATTCCTCTTCTGTGTCCGAGTCGCGTCGGACAAATTCCCTTTGCTTTCTTGGCCGAGCTGATATCGACTTTTTCTACTCCTCTGTATATGTAAGCAAGTAATTTGCATCGGTGATTTTAATATCGCGACGTTGGAAGCGCGGTCAGAAGTGGAAACACGCTTTTTAGATGTACATTTAGATGAACTATTTAAAGGTAACGCTCTCTCTCCCCCTCTCTCTCTCTCTCTCTCTTTCTTTTCGAGTGCATTATGTAGAACCAGTCACTTCCGAGATCCGATTGAAAGTCAAAACACAGGATTCCTTAATCATATGGATGAAAGGAGCTCGGCGAAAAACTGCAACGGGGAGAACGTTTCCACTCGTCCACTCCGCTGGAACATGTATTTACCGCTTCAAACGATCCTCTTTAATCACTGTCCGACACTACGACGTTTAGCCGAGGGAATTACAGATTTGGTCATAAATACTCGACCTCTTCAGCCATCGTGCCGCTGTCGGCCCGGCTTTTACTGTTAGAACCCGGAAAAAATGGTGCTCCGACAAATTCTACGAGAGCAAGGATTATAAGACGTTTATCCCGTGACGTTTCATATTTCTATGATGATATTCTTGGAAAAGATCTTTTCTTAATGAGGACAAAGAACTGGAGTTTTATCCTATTCCGTGTTAAGAAACGTCACTTCTGTGGACAATTTCTCACTTTTCAGTGTCACACACTGTGTCATTAGAAATATATATTTTTATGGTTTTCCGCGAAGTTCTCTTTCGAAGAAGACGAGGAACTGCATTTTGAAAAATTGTCCATTTTTGGTAGATTCAATTGGTTACTTTAACACTTTGACTGCCAAACTAGAAACCTCAAAAATTCCATAGAATCAAATTAAGTTATTTAAAGAAATAGAAATTGAAAAAAATTAAATCTATGATATTGTTCTCAAACTTTCTTGCATTTTAGAGATCGTAATTAAATTTGGTACAACGAATATATTAACGTAAAAATTCGTTTTAAGACCTGGACAAACAACGTGTTAAAGAAGGCATTGAAACAGTTACAAACTTCAGTGATTTCTCTGTATATGTCGCGGAGGCCTGGGTGATAAACGTCGCGGAATTATCCCCACTACTGTATACCCCGTGAGGGGCCACGAAGCAGGCCTCGTAGAGGACTGTAAACATATCACGGCTCGGTTATGTCTCCTGGACGATACCTGTCGCTGGCAATACCCGCGCTGTTGACATATATCGAGAATTCACTGTACTATCGAACGCTTAACTGCACAAGATCTCCGATGCTAGCATAACTAAGCGGCTACCAATAACGTGTTCACTTTGCATGCTGGTTAGGATTCGAAGAAAATTATACCGCGCTTATTCCCGTTCCAGATTACTGCGCGATTTCAGATTACTAAATGCTCTTATTTCAAGAAACCATGCGTACTCGCGAACGACATCCTGTCAACGGCGTGTATCGCGCATCTGCACTCTATCACCCGGAACCCTTTAATCGAGGAGTTTTCCGACAGCTAGCCGTAGCTTTTATCCGGCCGCGTTTCATCCGCCGCCGCCACAATGGCGTTGAAAAGCCCGTTTCCTTAATAAAATTCCATTACTCGAAAATTATAGGTTATGCGAAAAAATGTTCCCGTCGAAAGTCGTAAAATACAGAAGATCGTACACGGCGATTGCGTTTGTTTGACCTTGCAGTAACCTTGGGAAGCTCCGTTAACACTACAATTGGACCTCGAGTGGAAACCTGTATTTTTCATTCCAATTGGTATCCTTTGATTTCAATATCATTGCTTTCTGCAAAATAAAAAATGTTTGCTTAATTTGAAAAACACAGGAGCCAAATAGACGTTTCTTTCTTCTTTTAGTTATCTTATTAAATTGAAACTAATACGCTGATGTCATTCAAGCTCTTCAATATGTGCACTGCTAATCACTAGACTGCGGATCTTTGTCCATTTATGGCTTATGAAAATTTTCAAAAAATCCTAAAATATAATATTCGACAGAATTGATTGGAATTTTTATTTATTTCAGATCTACAAGGGATGCCACCACTGAAAAATAACATTTTATTTGACTCCACTTTCTTAAAATACTTCTAAAAAAATTGCCTAAACATCCGCAGTCTACTAATCACCTTTGTGATAGACATCTGGGAACGCTCGAAGGTTTTAACCCTTAGCACTCGAGTGGTGACTCTGAAGCACCACTAGAAATTGTTGTGGCAATATTTCAAGGAAATTAGAAAAAATATTACAAAATATTTGTTACATTACAAAATTTGTATTCGATAGATTACTGAACATTTAAATATTATATATGGAAATCGAATCAGTTTCGTATGAATAAAATAAGAATATTCTAAGACGGAAGAAAAATTTAGTTTTAGAATCAAAATAGCGCCGAGTGCAAAGGATTAAATAGCAACATTTGATTTTTGTTGATTGTCAACGCACCGTGCGCCGCGGGTTCGATCGCCAGCTGGGATCCGACAGCGTCGGCGAAAAAATCAACGGGACTGATTCCTGTCAGGGGTTCTTTAGTCGTTTCTTCATCGAACTGGGAAAACGCGTCCCTATTCTGCGATCATGTTCGCCGGTTCGCTGTTCTCTCTCTCTCTCTCTTTCGCTCTCTTCGTTGCGATTCCGTTCGTGCACGGGCGCGTGCACCGGTCCGGGGAACTGGTTTCTACGGCGCATTACCAAGTTCATCATATTTACACACCAGGCACGTACATTATCGGCCGGGAGGGGGTAAAAGGGGAGTAAGACATTAAAATATGCTTCATTCCGCGTACAGCTTCATTTAGCTGTTTCTTTGGCGGACGCGTCTCGCGGAACGAGCGGAACTTTATTAACTCCACGTCAGCCGCGCGGCCGAGAGAGGAAAACCGCGAGGAGATCGGTGAAACGCGGGAAAAGGAACGCGGCCGCGTATCCGCGGCATCTGCACGGGTATCCTAGCCGCCGCAACGGATCGCGGATACCGCGTTCCCTTTCGCCTAAGATTGCGCGAACGTCGACGGACGTGACGGCGACAAAGACCGTCACCGTCGGGAGAACGACGGCAGATCGTGTCCGAGATGCGGACAACAGAGACGCCATGAAAGCTTGGCCACGGCTCGCGATGTCCGCGTCGAGAGAGTTATGCTTTTACCACGGTTAACTTGATCCCCCCCCCCCCCGACTTACTATAAAACTGGACCGCCTAGACAAATGGTCGCGTGTAACGTTTGCACGCGATCCCGGAGATTGCGCGTGACCGTCAAGAATAAATGACGGGCCCTAATACGCCGGGGAACCGGAGCGAGCAGTCGAAAAAGCAATCTCTACACTTCCCTTTAACGCTAACTTTGTTCATGGTTCATCCAGATTTTTATGGGGATTAGATTCCAAGTTTTTGGAGGTAGTCGGAATTTTTCTGTATATGAAAGTTTGTGTGCTGCGTTTAATTCGCAGTCCGGTTCGAATCGTTTTAAACACAGAATTATGAAATTCATGGCTGGACTGCGGATTTTCGTGCAGTTATGCAGAAATGCGAGAAAGAAACATAAGGTTTAATTTTTTAACATAATACCTTTTTTTGAGAAATTACCTTTACCCCTCGCAAGGCAGATGAGATTTTGCTGACTTCATAACAATCATAAGACTTGTCTCCCACTCTACCCTTCCCCTTCTACGACGACCCTATTCCCCCACGCTTCCGCCACGACCAGGTCACGTGACGCGTTTCGTCCCTGTCACAATGCGTGTCTGCGTGTGTCACTATGTCACGCGAATAATCCGATACTGGCAGAGAGGGGGTAACCGTATTCCCCTCATCTGGCGACTCTGGCTATACTCATTCAAATCCTCGCATAACAATCCTTTCACATATTTACCTTGTTACTTCTTCAAGATCAACGTCGGACTTTATGACTTAACACAAATAGTGAACGATTTAAAACGAATGTTAGAAAATTAAAATTTAGAAGGGAGGTTTGCAACTCCGGGTCGAAAGATGTCGCGGGCCTATTACAGTGCCAAAGCAGAGCTGCTCAACATGCTTATTAGCCCGCCGATGCCCGTGGGCAAAGCTACGGGCAAGTGACGTAGCTGTGACAACGCGTGTGACAAATGCAGCCTTGCCCGCAGGGGCGTGGCTTCGTGCCCGTAGGGCGTGACTTCAAGCACGCAGTTCTGTATATGCCCGGGGCAATGAAATCGCTGCCCGTACGGGCAGACGCTGAACGGTTCTTGTCTAAAGTGTTAGGCAGCAAGACGAGTATTTGTAAAGGAGATAACAACTTGTCACGAAATAATTGAATCGTTAAGAACGGCTTGATGAATCGAAAGATTGACAGATGTGAAGAATAACTTGTCTCCGGCGGAAGCAGTCGATAGTCAAAGCAAACACAGGTCCGCAGGCGGTTCGTTATGACGCCCGACTTTATCCTGAGAGAACGGTGCCTCGTGTGTCGTAAAACACGACGTATGTATTCGCACTTACACCACCGTCGGCCGGCGGACGTGAGTGTGGTGGCTGAGAGATGTTTCCAATTTCATTCAAACCGATTGTGAAATGGAAGAGCTTCGTACCGCGGCTTGGCTACGTGACAGACATACCGGAAAACCTGACTTTTGGCAAATTCCTGGTTAGACGAGACGGATCCTTTTGCCAGCCCTTTCAGGCCCCCGACCAAATGTTTCTTCTTCGCTCATTTTTCTTCCCATCCACCACCACGGGCTAATAAAATTCCTAACCGGCGACGGATGGGACAGAAAACTGATAAACACCGGCGCAATATCGACGTCGTGATAAATTACCTCCGCTTTGATCGTTACTCCTTTTGTCTTCTCCCAGGCACCTTAAAAAAATTACTCGGCAATCCTTCTACACAAAGGGCCAATACATTCGTGTCCTGACGGCTGGAAAAATGTTTGCACATCGCATGACTGTTCTCTCAAGAATTTGACATGTGAAGTTACGTTATGAAGCAATATTTAAAATTGTTTAAAGTTATTCTAGACTTGATTTAATTTAAGTACCCATGTGTTTATGTTCTGGCTACTGTAAAAATGTCTATGAATCGTGTGTCGCATGGAGTTACATTGTGAAGCAGTATTCAAAATTGTTTAGAGTTGCTTTAGATTTTATTTAATTTAAGTAACCATGTGTTTATGTCCAGGCTACTGTAAAAATGTCTATGAATTGTGTGTCGCATATAGTTACATTATGAAGCAATATTTAAAATTGTTTAAAGTTATTCCAGACTTGATTTAATTTAAGTACCCATATGTCTATGTCCTGGCTACTGTAAAAATGTCTATGAATTGTGTGTCGCATGGAGTTACATTGTGAAGCAGTATTCAAAATTGTTTATAGTTACTTTAGACTTTATTTAATTTAAGTATCCATATGTTTATGTCCTGGCTAATGTAAAAATGTCTATGAATTGTGTGTCGCATATAGTTACATTATGAAGCAGTATTCAAAATTGTTTATAGTTACTTTAGACTTTATTTAATTTAAGTATCCATATGTTTATGTCCTGGCTAATGGAAAAATGTCCATGAATTGTGTGTCGCATGGAGTTACATTGTGAAGCAGTATTCAAAATTGTTTAGAGTTACTCAAGACTTTATTTAATTCAAGTAACCATGTGTTTATGTCCTGGCGACTGTAAAAATGATTATAAATTGTCTGTTATTTGAATAGTTCTAGATATTTGAAGCAAGCATAGAAGCCTTATAATATGAAACAGTTTTAAGGAACTGCTTAAAATTTTTTAAAACTTGATTCAATTTAAATTGTCCATATATTTATGCTTCAAAAATTGTAAAAATTTATTACAAATTCCATACGTGTTATTTGAACATTTTCAGCAGTTTGAAGTCAGTATAGCATTACTGCTAGAAGACAATTCGAAGCACTTTCGAAAAGGATGCTAATTGCTTAGCGCAATTACAGCCTGAATTGAATTAAATTCAAAATACCAATTAATTTCTGCGTCGAAGAGTATCGAATATTTGCAGGGAAGCATACTAAAGAGAATTGATGAAAATTCAGCAAAATAAGATGACAATCCGTTTCCTCGGGTCGAAAGACGAGAAGGCGTCAGAATAAAATATTTTTTTCTCTGTCCGAAGCAAAAGGAGCCGGAGAATTCCGCAGATGGTCAGAAAGCGTGCTCCTCGGTTCGTTCCCGGGTTTCAGTAGCGGTAAAATGAATGTCTGTAATTGGCAAGGTTACCGACGCCCCTTTCCCGCCGCAACACTCTCTGCAGGGAAGCGTGAAAGGGGGACGAGGATAATTTTCATAAAACTGTTTTCCCCCGTTTTCCTTGGTCCTTTTCCGGTTCGGCCGGTCGAGAAGGATATTTAGACTTCTGCTCGGCGAGAAATTCGTCCGGGGAACGAGAGTTCGCACGGTAATGTTGTTAAGTGTTTTCGCGCCGCGGAACGTTTTTACGGCGGCGCGCATCATTTTCAGGAAAACAATTCGTCCGCCGGCTTCGCTTTGACCCGCACACGCGAGTTTCCACCGGCTCGTCGACTCTCCTGCACGTCACGGTAGAAACCCCCGGGGAGGAACTTTATCTCCCAGCGAGCTATAATTGTATCGCTCGCTACCGTAATCGCCGATTCCGTTTATTAATTATCCCTGTTCCCGGCGTTATGCTCAACGGAAACGCTTAACGAGTAACGCTAGAGGAGGGGAGGGGGGAGAATGATGGGAGAGAAGCGTCGAAAAAACAACGTGTTCGCAACCTGAGAAAATCTCATTAATGGTAAACGCGATAAGTACAAGACTGTTCGGACGCCACGGCACAATAAGAACCGGGCACTTAACCCGTTCGCGACCAACGGTTTCTAGGTAAACCAACGTACGTCCTGTTCTTGCGCGCGGATTACTTAGAAAAATTTCGATCTTTGTTGCTTACAATGTCGCTTATTTATGTGAGAAGGGAAGACGGGCCTCTGTCTCTTCTTGTTACCATGCCCGGACGAAAAAGTTCCCATCCCGACGTCGCGTAAAACACCTGTTTAGGTTTTATTGTTATGCGTATCGTCTCGCGTTCCTCCGCTTTCAGGGAAACGATCGATCCCATGGAAAAATGTTAACGGTTATGGCGCCGTAAAATCGGTTAGATCACCTACGACATCCTCTGGTTTAATGAAATGTCAGGATTTCTGACCGGCTGGCCGGATCGTCGTTGAATATAATTGAGATGAGTGCGTGCTAAAGGAAGACCGTTTAGCGGTATTCAAGATTAAAAAACAGAATGTTCCAAGCCGGAAGAAATAGAAGTGGTGCTGTTGAATGAGTATTTTTATACTTGCATTCAATCATGGAAGTCTACATGTTATGCATAATAGATAATACTGTAATATGTTTTTAACACTTTGTGGTTATCAAATTTTATTTATTGGCAAAATTTTGATAGACTCCGAGAGAGAACGACGGGTTTGGAGGACGCAAAATATCCATATTATACTCAATCAAATTTTTTCGACTATAATAAAGATAGGAATATTATATATCTCTCTTTAACACTAGGTTTACGGAGCACCAAAAGCGACTATTTTGCATTACTTTATAAAAATAACACGAGCGTGCTAACCACATTTTTAGCATTTTAAAAATAATATATACCCAAAGAAATAAATTTGCTAAATAAGATTAACGTGCCACCCACATTTTTAGCAATATTTTTAAAATAACATATACCCAAAGAAATAAATTTGCTAATAAGAAATAATTTCTTATGTATGCATCCTTAGAATCTTAACAATATTGAATTAAAAATATTAGAACCCGTCATTGTGACGGGTCCCGTAAATCTAGCGTTAAATGTATGACATTCAGCAGCTGTATGCAGGCTTTCGTCACTGACTGTACATGTGATACGCTATAAAACTTGCAATCTTTTCCACGTAAAGGTTGTTCACCGTTTCGATGCAATTAAAAACTTGTCGAGAATTCATTTCAATCGGTGTCAAACTTTAAATGCTCGATGGATTCAATGTTAAAAATAAATTGTTCCAGTGTAAACCCATCGATTCGTGCAACTAGCTCTGATACAGTGAATTCTCGATATTTGTCAACAACATGGGTCTTGCCAGCGTTGTGTATCGTCCAGGACATATCCGCGACGTTTATCACCCAGGCCTTGGCGACATATATAGAGAAATCACTGTAGTGTGATCGTCTACGGTTTACTCAAAAATATGTCCATAAAAGCGTAGGAAAGGAATTAAATAAATTCAGTCTTGTCATCCCTGTGGAGCAACGCACGTCAAACAATTTGAATGTTAGGTGAGCACAATGTTGAAGAATAAATTCCTCCGGGTCTGTTGGAACATCAACAAAAGTAAGTCGAGTGTTGAAGGATACTGAGAGTGTCCTGGTATATTTTAACGGTCCTCGGGTCTTTATTTATTGACCCTGGTCAGAAGTGGAAGGCCTGCAACCTTACACTTAAAAGAGGCCCTGAGTAATAAATTAAGGGTCCTCCCACATCTGTTTTCCCGAGTGGACCCAACAGAGGTTTCTTTTCTTCCCCCTAAAACTTTCTCTGTAGCTTCACTTCAGTTTCGGCTTGCAAACTATACAGACGTCTTCTGACTGGTTCTTCTTCGTTTTAATAAAGAACAGATACGTTGCATTCTAGTGCGTTATTTTCTTATATTATAAATACCCATTTCCATTAGGGTCTAAACTCGTTATGCGGGTACAAAAATCCCCCAAAAATGTGCTGGTAAAAATATTTTCCTGGAACACATTCGACACCATGAAAACAGCACCCAAAACATAGTTCACCGAGGACCGAATGCAACATCAGCTCGGCGAGCCCTAGGCGGACCACCCCGCGTCCGCAGCGCTATCTTCCTGTCACGTGGCTGCGGTTAGGATCGCGTGTGTAATATATAGTCTGAGCTAACCGCGGTATTAAGTCCAGATAAATCAAAAGTGTGTGGTGAGTTCACGGCCATCAATCGAGCGAGTCGACGCCAGGGGTAAGGGGAAGGGTTCGCGCGCACCTAATATTATATCGCGGTCGTTCCGCGGCGTTCGTCACGGATAAATGTCCATCGACAGGCCGGTATACATCACAAACGGCCGTGACAGTCGTTTTATCACTCCGTGGCTTCGGGTAAATGGCGTTGGGCGATGTTGAGGAGGAGCGACCGACTCGCGACTCTGTCTGTCTCTCTCGTTGTGTCTCGTTGCTCTTCCGCGGCGCTTCTTCTAGTTAGATTCTTGTTCCACGAATTGTAATTTCCTGTGTAGGGGCGGGCACGTACACAGCCCGGCCATTCGTAGATCCAGGCCTCGTTACTTGGACAAGTCTCGGGAGGAAATGAGGTTAGCTCGCGTGATCTGCAGAATCGGTGGTACGAGATCGTGGTACGAATGGAACCGGGTACGTAACCTGCAACCGGCCCGCCGGTCGCTCGGGTGTCGGGGAGGCACACGACTCGGTGATATATCTCGATGCGCCCCGTCTTTTCTGGATTAACGGGTATAAATTTGCCGTTTCTTCCAGCCCCGGACTGTTATTACTTTCTAATAAAGCGATATTGCTCGGCGCGGCAGAACCCGGCCACGGGCTCGCGCGCCAGCAAATGATGTGGAACGACGAGTTAACGAGGCGGCATGCCTCCTCAGTTGTCGAACCCCTCTCTGTCCCTCTGCCACACCGTAACCCATCCTAACGATCCGTTTGTTTTACTCGTCGACAGATGAACCGCAAACGCGTACGGTCGCCGAAAACGAGATCTAGGAAGTCTTCAGCCATCGTGCCGCTGTCGGCCCGGCTTTTACTGTTAGAACCCGGAAAAAATGGTGCTCCGACAAATTCTACGAGAGCAAGGATTATAAGACGTTTATCCCGTGACGTTTCATACTTCTATGATGATTTTCTTGGAAAAGATCTCTCCTTAATCAGGACAAAGAACTGGAGTTTTATCCTATTCCGTGTTAAGAAACGTCACTTCTGTGGACAATTTCTCACTTTTCAGTGTCACACACTGTGTCATTAGAAATATATATTTTTATGGTTTTCCGCGAAGTTCTCTTTCGAAGAAGACGAGGAACTGCATTTTGAAAAATTGTCCATTTTTGGTAGATCCAATTGGTTACTTCAACACTTTGACTGCCAAACTAGAAACCTCAAAAATTCCATAGAATCAAATTAAGTTATTTAAAGAAATAGAAATTGAAAAAAATTAAATCTATGATATTGTTCTCCAACTTTCTTGCATTTTAGAGATCGTAATTAAATTTGGTACAACGAATATATTAACGTAAAAATTCGTTTTAAAACCTGGACAAACAACGTGTTAAAGAAGGCATTGAAACAGTTACAAAATGCAGTGATTTCCCTGTATATGTCGCGGAGGCCTGGATGATAAACGTCGCGGAATTATCCCCACTACTGTATACCCCGTGAGGGGCCACGAAGCAGGCCTCGTAGAGGACTGTAAACATATCACGGCTCGGTTATGTCTCCTGGACGATACCTGTCGCTGGCAATACCCGCGCTGTTGACATATATCGAGAATTCACTGTACTATCGAACGCTTAACTGCACAAGATCTCCGATGCTAGCAGAACTAAGCGGCTACCAATAACGTGTTCACTTTTCGTGCTGGTTAGGATTCGAAGAAAATTATACCGCGCTTATTCCCGTTCCAGATTACCCATTTTACCCAGTAACCCATCCTAACGATCCGTTTGTTTTACTCGTCGACAGATGAACCGCAAACGTGTACGGTCGCCCAAAACGAGATCTAGGAACACGCTCGATCGAACACCGGGCCGAACCGACTCGATACCGATCGTCCTAACGAGAAGTCCGAAACGGAAAATGCGGATCTTGGGCAAGTCGCATTTTCAGAGTTTTCTTGTTGATTGCAAACCGTGTGTGTGTGTGTGTGTGTGTGTCTGTCTGTCTAGGTACAATCCTGTTTTGATATTTGCTCCTACTCTTTCCAATTGCACCAACTCTTTTCCATTCTGTTCTTCGAGAATACTATCCAGTCGTTTTTTTAGCGCTAAAATAGGCCGATAATGTTTAACACTTTGACTGCCAAACCTCAAAAATTCTGTACAATCGAAGTCAGTTATTTATTGTAATAAAAATTGAACGGTAAGTGTAATTAGGAGAGGCCACGTTCTTTTTTTTTTCTTTTTTGTGGGAATCGCAGGTTGCATCGAATCGATCTATCCCTTATGATTTACAGTCGCGTGACGCGACTCTGTGTTTGACACCTACAGTTGCAGCTCATTGATAAATCAGCGGTGTTTTGACACCTTAACATAATCATACGAATGTTCGAATCGTCGTTACACGAGTAATATCATTCGTCTTTCAGTTCCTGCTCGGAGAACACGTTTGACTGCATTTCTTCGTCCCTTTGGCGAATCTATCTCTGTTTAGAATTCACCGGCTGGTTTTCGCAAATGGAAATCTAAGAGGCGGTTGGATGCGTTTTCTTTTTCGGAATGTGTGCTTGAATGATGGATACTTGATGAGCAAAATATACTATCTATTTCTTCTTCTAGCTAGTATATTCTAGTGTATTTATGTATATTCTTCGATAATTCTTCGACATTAACATTAGGTTTTTCGGAGCACCAAAAGTGACTATTTTGCATTACTTTATATGGATAAAAAGAGCGTGCTTCCCATATTTTTGGTAATATTTTTGAAATAATATATACCCGAAGAAATAAATTTGCTAACTAATTTCTCATGTATGTATCCTTGGAATCTTAATAATTTTAGATTGACAATATTGGAACCCGTTGTTTTGACAGTAAACCTAGCGTTAAATATAGTTTTTTACGGTGGAATTTGCGAGTTTTGTCGACCTTGTGGAGAAAAACAAAATTTTCCACGAAGTTACGGCCCATCGGAAAATTATTTTAATGCGCACAGCGGTGCACTGATTTTCCTACTTATCGCTCGTTGCTTCCTGCTTCTTTGGAAACAGAGATCAAAATGGAAACGTCTCTGCGGTACCTCGTAAGTGATATTGTATTAACTCGTAACTGGAACACATGGGCCGGGATAGCCCGAGGGAATTTTATTTACGTTCCCACTACCCTGAAACTTGCTTTCACACTTTTCTTTGCTGCCTAATAAAATTCAGACGTGCATTATTACGCCGCACAAGATACCAAAAAGACTAAATTTTAAACCAGAGAATTTGAAGCAACCCTCGTCCATTCGTCAAAATTCGTTCTACATGTCTTTATCGCTTTGATCAGTAGACTGGGGATCTTTATGTATTTATGGTGCCTCAATTAATACCGTTTTTACTTTATTTTTAAAGTAAATTCTTCTGTCAGAATTCTTTTTAGTCTGCACCATTGAAATTTCACTTCCTCTCATTCTAGATAAGGAATTTACAAAAATTGCACCATCCGCAATATCAATGAAAATTCTACATTAATTTCAACGCTCTAAAAATTGAGATGCAAGATTGCAGGCAATACAGCTGACAAAATGAGAAGCCTTTTTTCGAATAAATCACAATCAACGATGCACTTGATGCACATATTTAACAACGGTGTCCTGTACGAAAATTTTCCCCTGCAAATTACGATTCAGGGCCCAGTATACCAAGCTATTAACATCGTGGGTTCCTCGTTCGGCTATGCACTAAAATGTTTGCAGCACGACTCTCACGCTCTGCGGCTGGTCGCGCATGCATCCGCGAGACGTCGGACGTCGGTTACACGTGTCGAGAGGGCCCGTTTATCCCGAAACAAGGCACTATTTGCTCCTCGAATTTTCTTCGTGACAACGAGCATTACATTACACCTAGAAAGTAATGACCGGCCTCGCGTAGGAAACCTAACCTCCGCGGCACGTCATAACGCGTCATCGCTAAGACGGCGGCGCATCAAGGATGCGACCTATTACGGCACGAGCAAATTGCTTCCCGTCGTAAAATCCGTCCGAGTGATTGATTAGCATGAAGTTGGTCTAACTGGTTGACTCTCTCGCGGCTTCTTCCACTACGATCAGGTCTACCCCTCCTCTTTCTAACCATTTGCATGCATCAACGTAAAACGCCGCCGCGCCGCGCCGCGTCGGGTTCCCATAACGGTCAGCCATCGTGTATCGACGGTATCAGTGTCAATCAGTTGCATTAACTCCGCCTGTTTGCCACGGTACACCTGTCACCAGCGAATCGGAATTTCGCTCGGGAACGCCGCGATCGCATTAATCTTTTCGCATACTGACGAGCGGCAATGGATTATTAGATCGGCCCTCTCGCGAACACAGATTGCAAGGTGACGATTGGAGAGCTCTTTGTTTCCGGTGTAGCGAATTTGTCATTCGGTCATTGTCCAGGTGTGCTCATCTTTGGATCTACGGTGGATCCAGTATTTAATCAACACGTTTCCGATTCTCGAAAATTTGTCGATTTTTAACTTACGGAGCACTAAAAGCGACTATTTTACGTTACTTTGTGCAAATAACTATACCGAAATAAATAAATATACCAAGTAAATCTACTATTGTCAAGTTGCCCGGACGTTTCTCATTCCAAACCCGATAAAACGGTTTAAAAAGATCATATATCATTGTTTAAGGTGGTTTTGTAAAGTGGAAGCTTCAAACTTTAAATCTATAGTGGTTTGAGTGACGAGAAAAATTTTTCAAAGTTTTTCCAGATATTCGAATGTACAGCGTTTTCGAGAAGAAAAGTGTCTTAATTTTCTCGCTCGCTATACCATGTAATAAATCTTAGAATAAATTAAACGATTTATTATGAAAGGAGAAGCTTCTAGCTTTAAAATGAGTCCACATTTATTGTGGTACGATCATGTTTTATGAAATTATCACAGTGTAAATATAGGCAATTTTTCGAGAATCGGGTATTTAGTCTTTACATACTTTTTGGATCCACTATACTTATGTGAAGAATTAGTGGAGCTTTTGTAAGCTTCTTCAACAATTTATGACATGAGTGAATAGATAAAATAGAAAATTGTAAAAACATTGGAAACATTTCAGAATATTGCTGCATCATTCTAGACTCATCTATTGTAAATTAATAAGAAGAGAAATACTCTGCGACTTTTGTTTTTAGAATTGACCATGGTATTTTTATTGTCTATAAAAATGCACAGTCCAGTCATGATCTAAACCATAAATCTTGTTTTAGCAGGAATTTCTAGCGCCTCTTAACCACCGGAAACCTGTCAATAGGCTTTTTAATGACTATGCTGTATGAGAAACAGGTTCAATAATTTTCTTCTGTGTAAACATCACAAAAGAAGTTGTCAGGCAATGTTGCTCAAGACAACTCGTTGACTTATGAATGAAACTGCTGTTGCCTCTAAAAAATGCACTAAAAAGCTCCCGATTGTCGATGTCCAATTTTTAGGAGACGATTCCGTTAACATTTTCATTTTTGTGTAACAACGAGTCAATCATTGCTACAAACCAATATACTAAAAGAGTTTACATTTATTGTTTCAAATACTGAACATTTCCCAATGAAATCTACACCAATTTTAATTAGTTCACAAGTTCAAAGCTATCCTGCTTCTCTTCCAGAACCTCTTCTACTAACCGTTCTCCAATAACTCGCTCCCAGAAAACTTTTATCATACCGATTCAAGAAAAACTTTCCAAAGAAGTGGTTAAAGGTAACAATTCTTCCAGCAGAAATTACACAGGAGCGTATACATGTCCCGCATACCGACAACCGATCGGGATGCAATTCTGTGCGCAGAAGTAAATCGAAAAGAAAGAATAACATTTTTTTGTTTCACGCCTCGTTTTCGAGAAAAACGAGTTTAAAGATCCACAAGTAGAATCGGTCGGTCATGATCAGACGCGTCGGCCGGTTCGCTGAATTCTCAAATTCGGTTCACTCGGAAACGAAGGGTCAAATGAAGAACTTTTATTCTATCTTTCTCACTTTTGCGTGTTGAATTACAGTTAAAGTCGTGATCTAAGCCCAGTCCTCGGGTCCGTGCTGTGACATAGATCGTGTAGGGCTACTATTTTCTTGGACCGGGGCAGCTCGAGCTTCTTGGCCGCTGGCGGGGTACGCCCCCCAGTGGAGGGGATAGGCGAACCGACTAAGATCGTGTAGCTCCGTTCGGCTTAGATCAAGGCTTTACTGTACTTTGCCGATGTCCACGGTATGCGGGACGGCCTGTATACTCGAGCGAATCGCGGACATACTGAATGCTCGAATTTTGTCGAGAGCGCAGGCTAACTGTATATTTGTGTGCCGGGTTTCCCATGTCGCGTCGGGATGGTTCTCGAGGATCACGAACGATAACCGTTAGCATAGGACTTACCTTGCCGGTAGTAGCCGATTTGTAGAGCGGGCCCATGATGACGTGATCGGTCGGACAACCGTCGGCGTCAATTAGAATGATCTCGCTGGAGTCGACGCCGTCCATGGCCACCAGTTCTCTCACAAAGATCTCGTAAGGACTGTTAGGGTCGAGGATCTCGAACTTGAGCGCCAGGGGATCGCCTACTTCGGCGGTCGGGATGCCTTCGTTTCCGTCACGGTCGGTGATCTTCATGGCGACGTTAGGCGAGTCGACGATCACCTCCTCGGACAAGGCTGGAGTTATGTCACCGTGGACGCCGAGATCGACTTCGTTCGACACCGTTTTGTTCGTTAGGTCGTATTGGCAAGTGACGGCCAACCCGAGATCCGAGCTGGTGACGATCGTGTCGTGATGTTGGATCACGACGTCGTTCAGGTAACGACCCAGGCCCTGTTGTCTGATGTTGCACTCCAAATCGTCGTACGCCATTCGCAGCTCGAATTCCAGGGCGCCCTTCACGTCCTGCACACACGAGTTCGGCGAGCCCTTCACGTAAACTTTACCGTAGAACAGCTTGCTCGTCTGGATCCTTGTGACCATGTCGCCCGCACGGCAGTCGATGGTGACGTTGTAGCAGGAGCTCAACTCGTACGTTGAACTGTAGGGCTTCTCGACGTACGGAGCCTGAAACGAAAAACAGATTTTCGCATTCGCAAATTTCCAGAACCGATTTTTTCGATACGATCTTCATAGGCGCGATTCTCAGCTTCCCTTGCGCACCGTTCTGATTTATTCGATACCAATAGAAAAGCTTTCCTATTGAAATTATATATATATTATAATCTGACTGCGAATTTTATGCATTTACAAGGAAAACGAGATCCGTCTAGGTATAAACAATTCATGCGTCGGCTTTTCGCAGCCATTCGTGCAGCGAGATCCAGTTCACGCAATACAGCGCGCCACAGACATTTTTCACAGGCAAATTGGACCACGCTCTACTTTATTCCATTATCCGAGCATTTGCTTTACGAAACATACTTTTCGAGGCCCGTTAGAATATCAGTTGCACGCGCTCGAAAGTCGAACTCTTTCAGCGAATCAATTTGATTGGAGTAATTTCGTTTGGACACGAAACGCGATAGCCTGGATTGAAAACGCGACGTCGACCAGTGTACGTAAACAAATTATGATTTCCGTTCCGATTGTTCCTGACGAGCGCAAAATGCCTGAAGGAATTTTAGAGGGTCTTCCGGTGCGGTGCGTTATTTTGTAGGTCTTCGGCAATTTTTTTAGAGAAATCGGTCTTGTGTACGTATTCTTCATTATTTGAACCGTAGAGTATGATTTAAAAATACTTGAAATTGTAGGAGTTATAAATCCTTGGGGAGGAAGAATTGTCTACCTCTAGGTGAAAATTATAAAGAAATTTAAATTGCTTTCTTTAGATATTTCTTTAACCGGGAAGAAAAGTCTGTTCGAGACACTGACATTCAATCGCGACATAATTCAAGATTATACTGCGGATTTTGCGAATGTAAAAACCAGAAGATCATATATGAAACAGCAACAATTTAACAGTAAGAACACTAAAAGATTTTAGGAATCCGTTTCTGTCATTCTGGACACATTAAAATGACTAAAAATAAATTTCTATGTGGCTCTGGTGTCCTGGAATTAATTTACACAATTTTTATTTCGTGCGAAAATCCACAGTCTATTCAGGATTTTTTAACAAGTGTCAAAATATATGTATATATATTATACAAATATGATTCTGAATGGCGAAACAAACATATTCGTGTTTATATTAATATTTTCTTTCTATACGACGAGTTTTATCGTTGCACGTGACTTTATGGTAAACGAAGATATTTTTCGCATTGAAAATTGTAGCGGGCGATAATGATAGTCCCCGGATTTGTCAGACCGATTAATTTTCGTACGATTAGGAAAGAATGCGCAGTGATTCGGTCCGACATGGAAAACGCCTAGTGGAAATAGAGTGAACAGATTCTTCAACAGGTTGGCGAGAAGAAAAGTCTTTGTCTTGACTTTCCTCGGTGGTATGAGGCGGCGTTCTCTCGTATGCACGAGCTGAAGAGCCACCCACAGGCTCGATAGGGTAAGCATCTGCGATGGAAACTCGATTTTCCACGAATGCGCTCTCGGCGAATTGTTCGACCTGGTTTGCACGTGTGCGGTGTAATCAGGTTTACAGAAAATCCCTACCGGCCCTTTCAAGAGTACGTGGCAGAGTGGAACGTGTGAAATGTGTGGTCTACGATTTCTAAGCGAATTCCACCGACCAGGATTGACGTTAAATTGTTTTACTCCCGCGCATGCCGAATGAATTAAAGTAAGTTCCCGGCGCAGAAATTTAACGCTCAGAAACATCGTTTTCCACCCGCGGCGAAATCAGGTTTGATCAATGTTTTATTCAATTTTTCATGCAGCCGGGACGCCGCCTGGCGCTGCCAGTGTTTGAACTGTTGGGCATTTCATGCGAAGATCCCGAGCTTCGACGAGCACGTAACCGTGTTATGCAGATGCCACGCGTTATCATTCGTTTCATGTTTCACGCGTGTTAATGGTTAATGGATTGTTTCGTGCAAATTTTGTGCATATGTGTAGGAGATTTCAAGTTACCGTGCGCCGGGTGAATAGATTTTTCACGGAAATTTAGATATTCGAACGTTTTCATTCGTTTCAGATTTTACACACGTTATAACGTTACAACAATGGTTCATCAAAATTTCATATACATCCGTATTGGTTAAAAGTTACCATTCGCTTTATCAACACGTTTCTGACACGATAGAAACGTTATCGTTGGTGTTTTGTACGGATTCAGAGTTAATAATAGATTGTTTCGCACAAATTTTATGCGTATACATATGTGTACGTCAAATGTTACTACGTACAGTGATTTCTCTATATATGTCGCCAAGGCCTCGATGATAAACGTCGCGGAAATATCCCCACTACCGCGCGGTATACTCCGAGTGGGGCCGCGGAAGCTCTAGAGGCCTCGGTAAACATAACTCGGCTCGAGTATGTCTCCTTGACGATATATGTCACTGACAAGACCCGTGGTGTTGACAAATATCGAGAATTCACTGTACTTGATAACTGTACTTGATGACACTGTGCTCTCTTAGACAAAAAGATACAAATATTCCAACGTTGTCGGTTACTTCATGTTTGGTGGATGTTTATCAATAATAATGGATTGTTTAATACGAGTTTTGTATTTTGTACTATTGTGTTTTACAAATGGATTTTTGGAAGCGGCGAAAATGCAAGTTGTTGATTTAGTTTAGCCAGAACTAAAAAATTTATGATACTCTCTGTGTTCTCGTGTACTATACACACCTAATCGCGGAAAAATGTGCATGCAGCACAGTTGACAATACGATTAGGAAAGAATGCGCGGCGCTGGCACATCCAGCACTGGAAGTGCCAAATGATTCCGGGGTCTGAACTTCTGGCTGTCACGCGAAGCGGTCCATTAGGAGGAGGAATCCGACTAATTACGAAAAGTGGGGCATCAATCTACATTCTTACCTGAATGTCAGAAAGAGTGGCTCTGGAGTGGTGGCTAAGACGACAGATCATGTCACCGGTGCCACCGTAATCGTAGGAATGGCAACGGAACGGCGAGTTCAGGCAGAGCTCGCGGCATTCCTCGGCAGTTCCGACGTCTTGGTAGACGGCGTCCACGGTTTTCAGGACACGGCCGGTGATCTTTTTGAACTCGCAGAGCTTGACGGGTTCGTCAACGCAGTGGTTTTCGAGGTAGTCGTATCCTTCGGCCGATTGGAAGGCGTTCGATCCGGCCACTGTCAATCGGTCCATGTCCGACAGGTCACATTGCTTCGTTGCGTTCACGTAGTTAGCGGATCTGCAACACAAAATAAAACCCTCGTTCAAGTCTCTGCGCAAATAACTTATTCTCTATATAGTAGATTACATCCTGCATTATTTGTATAGTCTAGTACATGGACGTAGTAGTTGAATGGTCTGTCATTGTATTAAAATTGAAGAACAAAATACTGTTACAATTTATAATCGCTTTAGGTACACTTAAGGGTTTGCAACACAAAATAAAACCCTCGTTCAAGTCTCTGCGAAACTAACTTATTCTTTATACACTAAATTAGATCTTGCATTATTTGTATAGTCTAGTACATGGACGTAGTAGTTGAATGGTCTGTCATTGTATTAAAATTGAAGAACAAAATACTGTTACAATTTATAATCGCTTTAGGTACACTTAAGGGTTTGCAACACGAAATAAAACCCTCGTTCAAGTCTCTGCGAAACTAACTTATTCTTTATACACTAAATTAGATCTTCCATTATTTGTATAGTCTAGCACATGGACGTAGTAGTTGGCTGGTCTGTCACTGCATCAAAATTGAAGAACAAAATCCTGTTACAATTTCTAATCGCTCTAGGTAAACTTAAGGGTTTGCTTTCCAAAAATACTAGATTTTTTTCTATTTATATCACGAAAAAAGAGATGATCACTGTCAAGAACGCTGAAAATTGCACACCTTTACACACGCATAACTTTTGAACTGATGATCTCCTAGAATTGAAGCTCGGATTTTGCGGAATTTGCTCGCCAAAAGCTACAGGGTTACATAAAAAAGAGTTGAAAATTTCTGGTTTCCTGAGGTGAAGTTTAGCGTAACTGGTTCTATCTGTTAGATGACTACAGTAGATCGTCGCGCAACGCGATTAAAGAATTGTTTAAGATGGTTGTATATGCATTTTATACGACAGTAAATGTACAGTATAAACTGTGCAATGTTCTGGTTTTTGCTTTCAGTAAGAAAAATTACAAGAACTGTGTAAAAGATGGGGTCTGTTGGTAATGTCACGAAGCAATTTGAAAATGATTTTCGAGGAGAATGACAAAGGACTTCCTTGGCCGGTAGTCCCGAAAAGCTTGGTAATGCAATAACGCCGGCGCATCGTCGTTCGTTGAAAATTGGAACAGCGACGCATTGAAAAATCGAGTGCTCTCAAATCCCGTCGGCGCACTGTAACGACACACTGATAAAATCGGGGGAACGGTAAATTTTTTTTCGACGCGCTCGCATCCCGTGGAAACGCGCGAGCCTGTCGATGGCTCGTTATTGCAATAAGTTAATGGCCGCGAAAGAGATATTTTTAATTTGATGATCCGATGGAATGTTACGTTGCCGATTAAATTGACCTGTTGCACGGGGATCCGTTAAAATGACTATCCTATACCCCCCCCCCTCTCTCCGGTTCTCTCTCACGGGTATTAAGTTATTGTAACAATAAACTATCGTTATACCGAAACTGTAAAGCGAAATCGCGGGATCTCCGTCGAACAATATGCGAATTTATTAAGTTACCGCGGTGCCGGTGCTCTATATAAAGGAGGATTGAATGGCTCATACTGGAATCCGGGCCAGAAATTGTAATGGTGGCTTGTTAATGGATTTCCGCGAGACTCCGTGCTTTACTTTGCCAAATCTCGCTCGACCGCAAATTCTGCCACCGCCTTTCGCGTATTTCTCGAAACGGCGTATACACGCTCGCGCGGCGACCTGTCGCGAATAAAAGTATTGGCACTGCTCGCTTTTAATTGCATCGTTCCGCACAGACCATCAACCATGCTCCATCAATTTCTTTAAAAAAAAAAAAACAGTATTTATTCTGTCTACACCGGAGGACAAATACAGTAAAATATTTAACAAATTGGTAAAGTAACATTTTCCTTTTACTGTACTCGAAAAATGGCCATCGTTTTCCTTTGCGATCGGTTAAGATGCAATTAGCATTCCAAGATTACAGACGTAGCAATTGTAGTTTTTAAAGAAATTCAGTACTGCGGAGATCGTTGTAGAAGTAGTTCGTATTTTTTATTAAACTGCTAATCGTAAGTGGTTTAAATAATTCAGCAGATGCCCCAGAAAAAAAAAGGAGGAGAGTGGCCACCTTAAATGCTAATGCGCTTTGAATGCAAACCATGGAAAAAGTCGTTGACAAGTCGAGAGAAGCTTATGGTAAGCCGTATTCTTCTTGGCAAGTCCGATTTAAGGCTCCATTTTGTATGCTTAGCCACTGCTATGGCTGAAAAGCCAATTTTATTTCGTCCGACGAGTTTTTGCGAAACTCTAAGTGAACGCATTTCGATTATTCTATCTAATTTTGCAAAATTTGGTCCACACAACTCGTTATCGTCCCCTCAGATTTGGTCAGTTTCAACGTGATACTTCTGTTAGAAGAAATTCTCGAGAAACAATAGAGTTTGCTGATCAGTATAGCGGTCATAAATTCTCGCGATTTCCTCCGAAAAATGAAATCTCTCCGAGCTCAGTTTTTGAACGAATCTCTTCGATTGGAATTATTCACACCGCGCCCGCAAAACACTAATTCACTGCCATTTACCGGCAAGTCAACCGAGCCATTTCTTCCCGGTCGTTAATGTCTGCATGCGACGAGCGTAATGCCAGATGGTTTCTGCAGGAATAGGAACGTTTAGTCGTCGTTTGTTTGTCCGTTCGTTCCTGTTCTCCTTTTTGTCACCGCTCGGACGCAAATACTGCGAGAACCGTCGCGCGTCGCGATACTCCGCGCTCGCAGCAAGATGAGAGTTAATAGGAATATGGATGCATGACCCTGGGCTCCATGAATGCGAAGTGCGCGAAAAACGACGGTTTTTCATCCCCTTTCTAATCCGTCTGATAAAACCTGTTCCACTCTCGAGCACTGAATTCGTGAAATTACATTTTCTCGTAGCTTTCTATCGAATTTTCCTCCGAAGAACAACACCTGTACGATTGTTGAAAATGTCAGTATAGAAGTTCGAGTTTTCACTTAACATTGTTAATTGAATTTTCTTTCGAAGAACCCGTATGGTTGTTAAAAAAGTCGATGTGAAAGCACGAGCTTTTATTTAATTTTAATAATTGAATTTTCCTACGAGGAACGCGGGTATGGTTGTTAAAAATGTCGATACAGAAGTACAGAAGTGCTTATTTAATCTAGTTAACACAGGATTTTTCCATTAACAATATTTTCTTTGGAGAACTGGATTAAATAGCGAGAATACTGTATCTATTTTTCAATTATGAAAGACACGAAGGCTGAAAAATTGGAGTTTTTAAAAGTAATATTGTTATACTATTTCGCTTTTCAACTTTTTGTGAATATGGAAAGAGAAAATACATTTTCAATCTAATTTCGGTTCGAGGACAGGCGAACTGACTTAGATCGTGCAGCTCCGTTCGGCTTAGATCAACACTTTACTGTGATTAAATTTTACTTCAAGGAATACACATATGAAAAAGTCTATTTAGCAGTGAGAATTTTTATTTGATATTGGAATAGTGTTCCAGAGGTATACGATGTTTCCATGCTAATTAATCAGTATCGATGTCGGTGGAATAATTCTTAAACACGTCGGTTGATTTCATTTTTCAAAGTCTACGTAACCGATAACTATAGAAAATTGTTTCCCGTCGTGGCACTGAAACGATGTTGCGGCTATGCAAATATTTATCTGGAGCACACTTTGGAGTGTATATAAATATCCCCGGTGTGTATTACAATATCGCACTGCAAATGTTTGCGTTTCGGTTCATCCCGACGACGGATGCGACAGAATCCGAACACAGATTTCCAATCTTTTACGCCGCGCATGCTACACACCACTCTATCCTGCTCTATTTCCAACGATATTTGTACAATTAAAAGATGGAGTTTCTTCCACAGTCGAGTGGCATGGCGAGACTGCGTTTTAACCTTTAATAACTCCATTTAAATGTTATATGCGCTAGGGGAATATTTTCGAAACTAGACATCTTGTTCAAATGCTTTTAACTACCACGAATACCGTCGATGTTAACACACTTTTCGTGCTACCTTCTTGCGGTGGAGTTTATGGCAAACGGTATCAAATGTGGTTAAAAAATTGCAAATTTCAGTTTTGCCTGAATAATCCATGACGTGTGCGTGCCCTGTGCAAACAGGCTTAATATATGCAAACGCAAAAATGCGTACCACGTATTTGTTAAAACTATTTGCACACTATGTCACGCCCTGAAGCGTTCAGAAAGATAAACAGCAATATTCATAATAGATCTGTTGACTAATGATTGCGGATTTTATGCATTTATGACAAAAATGAAATACATATTTTTGCAGACATTACAGGGATTTAAGAATATTATTATATTATTTTCAACGTATTAGTTAAAAGAGGAAACACATTTTTGTCTACCTCTTGGATATTTTTGCAATAAATATAGACGATTTTTATTTCGCACGAATACTCGCAAATGTTAATAACATTTATGATATTGTAATTTTAATATTGAATAACAAACAACTCGTCGCAATCGCAATTATTAAAATATGTCGAACATTGCTTTAAAACAAATCATGTAATCTAGTAATTTGCATATTAATGTTATGCTCTCATGTAAATTTTAGGATTATTTCAAGATTGCAAAACGTGACATGAAATTTTACATTCGGATGCGCGCTGCCAATTTTCAATATCGGAAATGAATACTGCGATGTTTAAACATCCCTGCGTTGTGATTTTTATCCCTGATTATATCATAATGGAGAGCAACTTGATCATGATACAATCCAGAATGTCGAGTGTAATGGTGCATGCGTTGATCAATAATTTTAATTCGTGAAAAGAAGTTGTGTTTCGTTGATGTTAAAAGCGAACATTTCATATCCGTTAGAAAGGGCAGTAAAAATACGATGTAGGGTTGACAGTGAGACCGTTCCACGGAGGAGCCATAATTTTTCGAATCACTTAAAGCATTAACAATTCAGCTATTCAATTTTCCCGATAAAAAGAGGAAGTATCCGAGAAAAGAGATACGGGAGGGGGCGGGAAGCGAAGAAGCGAAGAAGTGAAAACTTCCATCACGAGGAGCTCAGGTGCTGAACCGCTATCATTATCTAACTGAAGTTTGCCCCGGACGTTAGCGTACCCTGTAGCCACCCCCTCCAACCCTCGACACCGGGGCTTAGGACGCAAAGTGAGCGGTAGGGTGCCAAATTTATTCCACGTCGCTCCATCGATTTTAAATTATATCGCCTTAGAGCCCGAATAATATTCATGGCTGGCGCGTTATGATTTCAATATTCGGCCCGGGCTTTCCGTCGGGAACGAAACCTAAGTCGAAAAATCACTGCGCCCTTATGCGGCTCGCCGCGATAAACGCTCCCATTCACCGAACGTATAATCGAATCGACCTGCGGTTCTTTCGAGCGATTATCACGATCCCATTTTTTATCGCGCACTCGACCCTGGCCACACAGTCTCTATTAAATCCAAGATCGGTGTGCCGGATAGACTAACTCGGTTCCATAATTCCCGTCAGGGCGGCTATAATGCGCGCCAGGGTCAGCCAGGGTCAGCCACGGTTCAACCGATTACCAAATAGTTGTTTATGCGATCGATGAAAAATCCGTTGACGTGCCCTTCGTCCACCTGGACCACGTATTATCGCGCCTATGATTTTCCGGAACGTTTTCCACCAACCGGAAATGATCGACCAAGCATTCCAAAGTCAACAAACACTTTTATTTCTATAGACGCTTGGTTACTAGACTGTGGGTCTTTTATCAAATATTTTAGAAAAATCTTATTACATTTAATACATTCAGCAAGTCAAGCACAATGTAACAATATGTGCAATATATAAAATGCATAAAATTCACAGTCAGTTCATTACTGTAGAAACTACTCTGAAATTGTTGATTTTTGTAAACTAATTTGTCAATGTCAATATCAGAAAAAATATTTTATAAAAATGTTCCAAGTCGACTGTGAAAACGACAAATTCAGTGACAATGCATTTCTTCTTTTAATACATTCGGTAAGTCAAGCACAATGTAACAATATGTGCAATATATAAAATGCATAAAATTCACAGTCAGTTTATTACTGTAGAAACTACTCTGAAATTGTTGATTTTTGTAAACTAATTTGTCAATGTCAATATCAGAAAAAATATTTTATAAAAATGTTCCAAGTCGACTGTGAAAACGACAAATTCAGTGACAATGCTTTTTTTCTTTTAGTACATTCAATAAGTCAAGCACAATGTAACAATATGTGCAATATATAAAATGCATAAAATTCACAGTCAGTTCATTACTGTAGAAACTACTCTGAAACTGTTGATTTTCGTAAGCTAATTTGTCAATGTCGATATCAGAGAAAATATTTTATAAAAATGTTCCAAGTCGACTGTGAAAACGACAAATTCAATGAAAATGCATTTCTTCTTTTAGTACATTCAGTAGGTCAATCACAATATATAAAATGCATGAAATTCACAGTCAGTTTATTACTGTAGAAAGTACTCTGAAATTGTTGTAGACAAACTTCGTGCAAAAAGGTGAACACGCTACAGCGATTTTCATAAAATATCATTAGCGCAGTCTTTTAAATCCGCGAAGGCAAAATCGCAACTCCGTCAACTCCAGTATGAAATACTAAACCGTTTTCATTAAAGGATTAATTAAGTTCGTCCGGCAGCACCGAAACTTTTTAAATCTTTTAAATCTAAACTTCCGATGACGCAGGACTGACACGTTGAAAGAAGTTAGCCCCGCGGAGACCATGTCGACTAAATCCGTGCGATAGTTCTCCGAAAAATACGCGGGAGAAATAAAATAGAACAGGGGAATTTTGAAGCTCGACAAGTCCTAGCCATTTATGCGTTTATTAAATCAACATGTTTCGAGCGAATTGTTCGCGACTCGAATAATTGGCGGACGATATGTACGCGGTGAAACCGCGTTTATTATTCATACCGCGCGTGCACGGTTCAGGGAACCGTTTTTATCGCGAATTATTTTTATCGGATTCGCAGATTCCGCCGGTGATTGTTTGGGCGACAAGATTTACGCGTTGCTGCGCGTCATTCCGTGATCATCGATCGCTAACAGAAACGTCAAACGATGTTTCCCATGCAAATTGCGCGAGAGTAATTTATGTTTTGAGACTGTTGCACGGAAGAAATGAAGTGTCCCGTGTTCCACGCGTTTCAATTAAACTGCGAACATTTATGCAGACTTTTTTCCCCTTCACGAGCAGATCCGATTGAAATTTGTTTACTCGATTCGTAAATCGATTTTAGATATCGTGCTTTCGAAACACCGAAAAAATCACACAATTTTGGGGGTAAATAATACAGCTTAATAAATTGATTGAGTTAACGAGATAATTTACGGCATCCAAGAGCTGATCTTTTACACTTTTATCAATAAATCTGGATAAAAATTTGTAGCTCCATTTTGGATTTTACGTTCTCAAATCTCAGTCTAAACTACTCCCAAAAATAATTTCAACGAAATTCCGACTGTTAGAAATTCTCTTAAACTGAAAAATTAATTTTTGTCACAGTAAAACATTGCTGTAAATGAAGACATAAAAAATTTCTCAGTGCATAAACATTTTTTGCTTCCTCCACTCCAACACATAATGAGTTCTGAAATCTCTTAAGACTAAACCTACCGAGCCTGAAAAGTGACTAACATGTCACATAAACTAATACGTCTCACTAGTACGTCTTACTAACATGTCTCCTTTGTCTAATATGTCATGCTGTCTCATACAAAACGACGAGATTGAATTTATCTGGATTTTGTGCGGTTCGTGTTATGGTACGTGTCCCCCTAAATATATTTATTTCCCACGAAAGCATCTTTGCAATTTCAGTAATTGTAAAATAAAAAATCTGGAGCAGTTCGGTTTATCGCGTACGCACGGAACGCACAGGTGTACACGTTGGCGCAGAAGCGGCGCGTGTTCTCGGTGCAGAAAAATAAGTTTTACTCCGTTGTGCGAAGGCCGTGTGCAAGGGATAAAGTGTTCCGCGAATCAAGGACATAAAGTCCCTTGATTTCCTTTCCACGAACCGAGAGACAAAAGATCTTTGCCGGCCGCGGCGCACAACTTAGAGTAAACCTCGGGGGAAATTTTAACCGTGCTAGGCAGATGTTAAATGCGAAGTTAACTTCGACAAGAGCGATGTTCGTATCCCAAACCCTTTTCCCCCGATTTTCTTTTTAACCATCGAAGGGACTCTTTATTCTCTCTCTCTCTCTCTCCCTCTCTCTCTCTCTCTCTCTCTCTCTCTCTCTTTGTCTCTCACTCTTTCCGTCTTCGTTCGGCATCGTAATTCTCCCGTCGACCTTTCCGCGATTCCGAACAAATGGCGAGACAAAAAAGATGGCGTGGATCAGCCCGGTCTGGGCGGGGTAAGGCGAAACTGCTGGAACAAAGGGGTGGAATGGGGAGTTAAAACGCGGGGGTGGCGCCGGAGGCAACGACGGAAAAGAATTACAAGTGACTCGGCCCGCTGCATCTCGATGAATCTCATATTATTCGTCTGCGATTGTGTTTCAATACGCACGGAATCGACTGCGCCCCCGTTCCTTTCCCCTAACTCGCATTACATTTCCATCGACCCGGGGGCGGCTCGAGGTAGTGATGGGCATGATCCTTCTCAATTAGTATCGATTACTAATGACCAAGTATGATTGTATCTAACCCCCCGTGGGCACAATGGGTCATTCACGTCTACGCAAAAATTTCACTTTTGAGTTTCTTTCGTTCGAATATTTATTTTCTCCCAGTTATGCTTCAAACATTTCACGCGCCAACGACTGCATAGTAAAATAAAGACTTCAGTAAGTATTACAGAAATTTTCTAGATTTTTTGAAAGCCTAGAACAGTAAACAAATTAGCCGTGGATATAATCGACTCGGTTTGCCATTGGGCCAAAAACATGCCATTGTCCACGGATGAGTTATGGTACTCAAGAATACATGAGCTTCAAGGAACGTCAATTTCTAAATGATGCCTACTCAACAACGTCGATTTTGCATAGGTACGGTAATGCACACTTAAGTGTCCGCCGATACCCCCCAATCCCAACAAATGGTTGGATTTTTTCATATAATTCTTCGATTACCGAATTACTCGAAACTCGCGAGAAAGAATTGGATCACTCCCATCACTAGTTGGAGTAGGGGGTATCGACGCGGAAAGAGACCCGTTCTAAAATAAATAAGCCGAATAAATAAACGCAATCTCGACGAGGTGCGGCCGCGACCGTCTTGGAAAAACGATTTTTTGCGATTTCGAGAATCAGACCGGTATTCCGGGCGTAATTTCGCCCCCGGAGCGCGACGAGCACCATTTACGAGGCACACAGTTCTTGCGGCTTTTCAGCCGTAATTGAATTTCTGCCGGTATTTAAACCGCTTTACCGTCACAACTTTTTTCGAAGAAAATTTCCCGCTCGCTGGGAGCGTCACGCGCTGCATTGTCCGCGTAACCTCGTTAACGAATGCAAAATTGGGGAAACAACGCCGGATGATCTGCGGTGGGTCGAATGACAGTGACAACACGATCATCGAATGGAAGTCATCATCTGGAAGAGTGTGCAAGAAATTCGTCCAGGAAGTGCTTTCGGCACGGTTAAGTTTTAAAAATTCCACAAAATTTTGATCTATGGGTACAATTCTTGTATACATTTTCATATATATATGTCGCCAGGATCTGGGTGATAAATGTCGCGCAAATTATCCCCACTACCGCGGCCCCTCACGGGTATAATCTGTGAGCTTATGGAGCATACGGCTCGCGTATGTCTCCTGGACATATATCGAGAATTCACTGTAACTGCTTTTATCGCAATGCGTGTATGCACTCGTGTATAAGTGCTTTCGCTACAATGCTTGATACATCTTCCACATTAACTACAATGTTTTTTGCAACAGTAGCATTGTATGTTTGTAATTTACAAACACGAATTTTTCGCTCAAAAATAGTAAAAATTCCGTGCAGCTAGATTCCAATGTAAAAATTGATTTAACACAGAATGTCGCCAATCTGGTGGCATAATTCGCAAGGATGTAAATCTGCATGCGAATGTAAGTCAAATGGGAAGAATGTTTTCTCGTTCAATTTAAACAAATTTTGCATTGGCGTGAAGGTGCGCGATCCACTGATTATTTCGTTCGGTATACTAGGAGGGGGGGGGGGGGGGAGTGGCGCTTGGACAATCCGGGTCGCTGATTAGTTCATTTCCGGTGGAAAAATGTCGTCGATACGAACCAGTTTCGTCTCGGCGTACGAAGGGCCGGTGCTCGGCGGCGGTTTTGTTTTTACGAGGGGGATCGTTAATATCGCCGCTTATCCGCGGATTATTCCGCCGATGTCGGGGCATGTGCGCAAAAGGGGGAGCCACGCGGCCGCGAAAGAGTAATGCAAATTAGTATTCCTCGGGTCCGGTGCCCGGCGCCACGGCCACTCGCGTACAGAAAATACGGCGTACGTGACGGGAAACGCCCAATGCCGGATTGCACGCGACCAGTTATCGGATTCATAGTCGCCCCACGGATTTTATAATGTTTCCTCGTTTGCCCATTATCGTCCGCGACGGTTAGCGGATCAATTTAAGTTTTACAGCTTTACCTTGCACGCTCATTCCCCTGGTAACTCTCTCTCTCTCTCTCTCTCTCTCTCTCTCTCTCTCTCTCTC